>NC_088921.1:43537500-43692500 GCF_038396675.1 Hydra vulgaris
ACTCAGAATTAAAATAAAATTTATATTCTAGTTTTTATTATTATATTGTGATATTATTCCGTTTTTCTGGTAAACCAATATGATATACATTTGCAATTTAGTATATGACTCTTTGTTCAATATAAATAACTTGGTTTATTTGAATTATTTAATTGCACCCGGTTATATTCATACTACGTGAAGACCTAAATGGACGGAATAAATCACGCATAAATATACTTGAAAAAAATTAAAATATTTACAACGCCTCGAAAAACAGATTAGTGTATAATCCATAGTGTTGCATTTAGCGAAACAAACCTGTTGTAAAAAAACATCAACATTAGTTGATGTTTTTTTTGTCCTGCAAAAAGAGTGTAAATATATAGCCATTGATTAAATGCAACAATTATGTCGCAAAAATTTCCTCAAAAGTGTCGCATTAAAGGCCATATTGTCTGGCTTTCAAGTCTACAATTTATGTGGCCTTACGAATGCAACACTGAGTGTGGCTTTTAGAGCCACATAGTGTTGGTGTAGCCGGCGTCAACATTCGATGTTGTATTCTACGCGACATAATGTAGCCTACGGCTCAACACTATTTTTAGGGTGTAGGAGCACCCATTAATAATAATTAAAAAATTACTTCATATGTCTTAAATAAAAATAATAAAATAATCTTATAAAAAGACGGTAAAAAGAATAGTTTAATTAAGTTTTAAAAACTATTAAAGTTTTAAAAACTATTAATAAAGTTTTAAAGAATAGTTTAATTAAGTTTTAAAGAACTAGTTTAATTTGTGAAATTTTTGATGAGCAGTAAAAGGTACACAAAGACTTTAAAACTATATTTTTATATGTTTGACTCCTTGTGGTGGCATGCTGAAAAACTAGTTACCAGCTTTTTGGAATGTCGAAGACTTTTAAAAAATAAAACAAATTCTACACGAAACCCAATACAATTTAAAATTGAAACTATGCATACTAAATAATTAACACTGAATCTACAAAATACTTTTTGACAGCAGAACAAATTTTAAGAACCATTATCTGAAAAATATAGACAAAGTCTGGAAGTAATGTCTTCGTTTTTAGATACTTTTTAGAAACCTAAATTCTTCTGATCACCTGCTATTATTCCATTCTATCAATAAATAAATTTAGGTATTTGATGCACAAACACTAACTACTCAAAGAGGGGACCAAAAGACGACAAAAAGAGGGGACCAAAATTCTCTCCAAAATAGGGGACCAAAAGACGACATTGACAACGTAGAATTTCAGATTGACTCATTAATAAACTTTAAAATTTAAATTGTTTTATTATCTTATCAGTTTTTTTTATTGGAAAAAACGTTTATCTGAAATTTATATTATTGTTTTAATAATGATATAAACACTTCAAAATGCTTGGTTCTTTCTCTCATTAAAAAAGTTCAAAAAACTGTTTTTTTGTTTAGTACTCTTGTAGAGTTTTGTTAAAAAATGATTTTTTTTACGATTTCTTTCTGTATAAATCAATGTATGCCTTGATGGCTTGAAAAAACAAAAACAATTAAGTAAATTATGTGTAAGTAATTACCTTAAAAGATAATAATGCTCAAAGAAAGGGTAAAGTTGCAAATTTAACGGTTTTGAACCACGATTTCCAGACAATAAAAAATTTAACCATCTTGAATTTTTACTTTTACCATAGAAATCTACCCGGAGAAGCAGAAAAATAAAAAAGAAATGTGCATCTCAAAATCATTTTGCTAAAATTAGCCTTCAAAGAAGCAATTGCACTCCATGCACATATTTTTACAAAATTGGCCAAACTTTAGGACCCAATATCTCCGCAAATAGTAGGAGTTTTCGAAAAAAAAATCAAAATAACTTGCACAAACATTATTCTTCAAAATCTTAGTGGTAAAAATAAAAGTAAAACTGATTTTAGGAATTTTCTGACTTCTTCAGACCATATTGACTGTATTCTTATGACAGAGAAAAAAATAATTGAAGTAAATCATAAAAGTTTTTAACAAAGAAGTGATTACTGTGGTAATAACTTCTTAGTTAAATTTTACTTGTAATGTTGTAGGCTATGGTCTTGCGTTTCACGGAGATGCAATTAGGATAACGCTAATTTTAATCCAGTAATTTCATTAACATCACGACATAATCCAACTCTAAAAACTTCGATTAATAATAGTTTCTCATGATTTGCAAAATGAATTTTTCGACTTAATAGCAGAGAACAGTTATCGAATAAATATAACTCAGTCATGATTGATAGAACGCCCGATGATTATTACCAAATAGTACTAATGGAATTTTAGAAGAAATTAGCAATAACGATGAGTGCATGAATAATCAATATACTTTGCTTGTAAACTAGGTATTGATTAATAAGTAAAATTTTTTGCGGTTTTATGTGGTAAAACTTGTTGTTAAACCACAAAACAACGGAATAAACAAACCGTTGCTAGGGAAATATTTTATACTGACTCTAAACAAACTTTGATGTGTATTTGATGCATTTCTTTATATAAATCAATCGGAAATTCGAAACCTGCGATTATAAAATTGGTTTAATGAATTTTTAAAAAAGTTAATTATTTTTTGCTTTTTATTGGTACTCAACCTCGAAAGAAAAGATGCTTTAATTTCAATTACATAGCAACTTTTATTTGAAAAGTTAAAACTTTAACATAAAATTATTTTTAGGGGAACGGATCTACGTATTTTTCATTGTATATTTTACTTACTTTTATCTAATTCTTTTATTTGTCGTCTTACGTCTTAATGTACAGTTAATTCTCGATAACTCGAACCTTAAAAGGACGAAGAAAAATGTGCGACTAAAGCGAATTCCCGTTAAGTCGAACTCTGGCCGTTTTAGTTCGAGGCTATTTTTCTTTACTCAATGCTTAAGCATAATTATTTAATATACACCATTATACTAAAAAAAAACGTGATAAATGTTTCAGTAAAAAAAGTTACGTTTTGTATTCACTCTATACACTTTTACAAAGATAACAAATAAAAAAGTTAAGCAACACAATGACTTCCTTATTAATAATATTGGTAATAATATCGCGCTAAAAGCTTGCGATATTGTATCAAGAGATTTATTAAAACCTTAAAAAAAATTGTTTTTTTTTAAACATTATTTTATTAAAGTTTATTTTATTGGTTTTATTATAGCACTATTTTACGACTGATAATGATCTATTTTATTCATACCTAATTACTATTCTATTCATATTTAAATACATGGAAAAAAAAAAAAAAAAATAGTGGGCTACTGTTTTTTATATCTTATATGGAGCGACTTTTGAAAAAAAAATTATGTTATTTTGATATCTTAATTTCCCATGAGAAAATTTCGAGTTAACCGAAGAAACTTGCTGGATAGGGACGAAAAAAAGTTCGACTTAACAAAGTTCAAGTTATCCGAGGTTCGACTTAACCGGAGATTTTTAATAGCAACCAATTAGACGATTTTAAAGGACCAAATGAAACAGTTTGAGATAACAAAAGTTCGAGTTAACCGGTATTCGACTTAACGGGAACTAACTGTATTTCCGAAAAAACTTCATCTCTTAAAAAAATACTTAAATAAAAAAAAGTAATACAAGTGAAATTTTTATGTACATTTACCACTACATTTACCAAAACAAAAAGAGCTTCACCAAAAAATTTGATAGCTAATTATATTCTGTATATACATATATTAACAAATATACAAAACACATGCATTTTAACTTAAATATTCATAAAATATTTATGTTGACTTGAAATAAAGTATTTAATTTTCATCTATTTTTCAAACAGATGAAAATTAAATTAGTTGAAATAATAGCACCAACTCTTTGCACACCTTAATCTCAAATTTTATTCAACTATAATTCAAAGATTTCTGGGTGATCCAAAAGATATTTACTACCATTTAAGCAAATTTGTATTAAAAATCAATACTATCATCTATCTTAAAAAATTTATCAGAAATTGCAGAGAAACCAACTTGTATTGAGCCATCTTTTAAGACCCGTGTTGGATAAACTTCATTGCGTTTATCCCTGCCTCGAGGCAACTTAACTTTACCAGTTTTTAGTTCTATTCTCCACTTATGCCAAGGGCAAATAACACAAAGTATATGAGCTTCTCCAAGTGTTTCAATGTCTCCAACATGCAAAGGCCCTCCTAAAATTAATTTAAACAAAACGTCTTACTGTAAAATTTAAAGACTAAAAAAATTAAAGTTTATAAAATAAACACAAGCATTAGTAAAAACGAAAATAACAAAATCTGTAATAAAAAAGTCCATGAAAGTATTAGCTAAAAAAAAAACAATTGAAGCTTTTTGTAACTACAAATTTAACATATCAGATGAAAGTATAATACACACAATAAAAAAGTAAATCATTTTTAAGAATTTTGTTTAGCACATTAATGACAAAGGAAAATTAGTCACTAACTATGAGTTTGCAACATTAAAAAAACAACAAAAAAAAGCACAACCCAGTGTGCTAAATCAATGGCATCAAAGAAATATTCTATCTGAATCAGTTTCACAATTAAAGAAAACTTGAATTAAAGAAAATGATGCAGAAGTGCCTTTTAATGAAAAGCACCATCAAAACAAAATACTTATTATCGCCTGACCTAGTCTCATTGCATATCCAAAAGACAACACCTTTATTAAAAAAAATTCTTATCTATTATATGCTGATCAAATCAAATCATCAAATATATTGACTATTAAATAAAATATTTACTAGCTAAGTTCAAACAATATTCTTGTTTCTTTTTTAATTTTTTTAAATAAAAAAAAACAAAAATATTTTATAAAAAATCTTTAAAATTTCAAAAGAAACAATCTTTTATAATAAAAAATCAAAAACAACAGACAATAAAAATAAAAACAGTTCCAATAAGTACCTTAGAAATACCAACAACAGCCTGCAAATTTGGAAAGATTTCAGGTTGGCACAAGAGTGCCATACTTAGCTGACATCAGGTCGGCAAAACTTTGATTTTGATTTATTTTCTGCATCCTGCTACAAAAGGGTTAACAACTAATTGGTTATAAAAGGAATACTTTGGTTATAAGAGAATTGCTCTAGACAATATTTTAAAGAATGTAGCATTTAAACTTTATGTAAGTATATAGCTAATTAACGATTAAATGATTTTTTAATTTAAAAGTTTTTCATTGTTTATTCATTACATACTCATTGGTTTTTTAGATAGAAAGATGTAGTTTAGAAATGCAAATTTAGTTTACAAGCAGTTAGTAAGCAACCTGAAATCATCATCTTTATCATCATCAGGATTTAACTTTTATGCTGTTTCTGCAATATAAACAATCTCAAGCATTTTCTTTCCTTAATTAAAGCTTACTCATACAATATGTAAGGCACTCTCTTCAAGTTTTCTTACTTCTACCTTTACAATTTAATCCTGAAGCTGCTACCTCTCTACATGCTGATACCTAAATATCTTATATATACTATATATAAATTCTAAGTTTATATAAATATATAAGGATCTTGTATGCCAGCATCTAAATATGTAGCAAACATATATGTTCATATCCATATTATGTATGCATAAATGTTCATCTTTTCATGGGTAAGACCTTTTTACTTCTGACTAGAAGAGAACAGAGTTATTTGAAAAGAACTTTTTTCTAAAATGACTTTTGAATGGCCCTATTCTTCCTGTCATACCAGTTAAACAGATTAATCCATTGTTAAACATCCAAATTACTCTGGCTTCCAATGCTAAAGTTAATTCTCAATTAATTACTTCTAGAGTTTGTGCTCCAGACAAAAAAAAGTGTTCTCCAGAACTTTTTTAAATTTGTTATTAGTTCCTTTATATAAAGTTTTTGAGATTATTAAATCATTTCTTTCTAACTGCAGAATTAAAGTTATAATTGAAGGCCTACACTCTTCTTTATTTTGAGTAACTTTAAGGGTTGCACAAAGTTCTATCTTTGCTCCTGTATTGTTTCTTATCTACAATAACAATTTTCATGAAAATTTTATCTTAAGTGGCTCTATTTGCTAACAATTCAACTTTATACTCTTGTTTTGACAAAAAGTATTCACTTTTTGATTGCTTAGAACAAGCAGCCAAAATTCAGGTTGACAGTTGTATGCTTGTATAATGCTGATCTGAATTTCATAGGCTGCAACAATGAAATATCCATCTCTTCTAATCTGAACTTTGTATTAATTGACTGATAAAATTTAATAGTGAGAGTGATAGAGAAGCTAATTATTATTCTATAAATATTTTTTCAGTAATCCTAAAACTAAGAGATAAACACTC
Organism: Hydra vulgaris; assembly: GCF_038396675.1. Lineage (NCBI taxonomy): Eukaryota > Metazoa > Cnidaria > Hydrozoa > Anthoathecata > Hydridae > Hydra > Hydra vulgaris. The sequence continues at coordinate 43,543,801 of NC_088921.1, forward strand.
AATTATTTTTTTCACAGATTTTTATTTAACATCCATTATAATAAAGTTATTTTTAAACAAAGCAATCAAGTTATAAACTATAGTGTTTTGAGCATTAACAAAAACTAACACACCTTGATGTGGACAACTCTCATCAATAGCAAACACTTCATAACCCATTCTGAACAATGCAATTTTATGATTATTACATGTAACTACTGTGCCAGACTGAGGAATATTTCGATTTTGTGATTGATTTTTATAATCTTTCCAATCAAATAAATCTAATATTAAAATAAAAATATACAAAAATTAAAATAATCTTTAAATAATTCACAATAAAAACTGAAAACAAAAAAAAATTTTTAAGTGATGATAAGAGTGCTTTTGAAACTGTATATCAGTTTCAAAATGTATATCAGTATAAAAGTTTAAAAACTCAATGGAGTATAAGTAGTAAAATTTTAAATAAAAAAAAAAAAAAAAATTAAATAAATCATGCTTTCAGAAATGCATTTAAAACTAAATAAATTAAAATTGTTTATGTGTTAGATTTATAAAAAGAGAAAATAATGATCATTTGCTGCAGTAGCTAAATCTATTTACTTAAAAAAAAAAATTTGATCGTTCCACATTTAATAGCCACACTTGATTTATGGGATGAAGTAAATCTGGGTCATGTATAGGTATTTATACAGTATTTACATTTATTTACAGGTATTTACATGGTATTTATAATAACTAAATGATATAAGTATTATAGTCGCATGTTGCTACCATCTAAGTGGTATAAATACATTAGCCCACATTTATGCCATGCCATAAATGTGACTATGTGACATAAATGTGACTATCATTTAATGACAGCTACGCTCTGTTCGTAAAAACCGGGACAATGGTCACTCTAAAATATGATCATATGATCAAAGAATTATTCTATCTGAAAGTAGAAAGAAAAATGATATTCAAAGAAATGAAAATAGATTAGAAAATTATCCCACCATTACTCTGATATAAACTTTATGCAGTAAGTAAGAGAAAATATTTGATACCAATAACATCAAAAAAAAGTGCATTACAATAAATAAAATCTATACAAAATAACAGTCAAACTGTTTTAGTACTAAAAAAATATCTGTCGATCAATACTTAAAAAACAACAACCAAGCAAAACATGTTTTCAAAACATCTTCAAAACAACTCTTAAACAGACTTTAAAGAATGCTGCAAAGAACTTGGCCAAAAAAAATGTTTTTATAAAAGCAGGATTTACGCACACCTAATACTTATATATTCATATTAATAATCTTCATGGCAAAAATAAACTTTAAAGAATATTCTTTGTAAATTTAAATTAAAAACACCTACAAACTAAAAAGGCAAGCCCTTGGTAAGCTATCTGACATAATATTTTTAAAGAATGGAATAAATTGTTATAAAAAATTGAAAATTAGTAAAAAGATTATTTCAATGGTGCAAAAAAGTATAAAAATTAAAGATTTATGCTTAATTTGAAAAAAGTTTTGTTTGTGAAAAAATTGCCACATTTTAAATCGACGAATGCAAAAATGGAAATGTAAAAGTTAAACAAATAAAAATTTTTGTTTTATAATAAACTTTTTATTTACCAGAAATTTTAATTTCATTTACTGTAAAAAACAAGTCCTTCTTTTTTTTTTGGTTTACTATAATGCAGTCTAAAGAACTCTGACGACTGTAGTTTTCATCACTAAAATCAATTGATTTAGCAACACTATGTAAAGATTTGCGTAAGTGATTTATATGTGATTCTTTTGAGGGAGTATCAAAATCGACTAAATTTGTCGACGGTTTGCTTGATAATCCATTTGACATTCTTCATTTATATATACATATATATGTATAGATGTGTATACAAATATTATTTTAGATATATAGGTAAATTTTGTTTAATTCGCATAGTAAAAAACACAAACGCAGAAAAATTATGAAAAACACATGAAACAGATTTTTAGAACCAAACCAATACCGAACCACCCGAGACGATATTTTCCGTTCCTGAACTTTCTATATTTAAAAAAATTCAAAATAAAACTGAATGTGTTTTTCTGAAAATACCTTGATTACAAGATTATGTTATTTATGTAATAATTGTGACCGAATCTTAGCTCACAAAAAAAGTAAAGTAATAATAGAAATTTAAAATAAATATTTTATTCATTCAAAACATCATTTTTTCTCTTTTTCAGTTCAGTTAAGCATGCTTTTACAAGTATAAAATTTAAGTTTCTTTATTTTATTGTAAAATAGTTTGAATTTTGTTTTATATTAATTAAATGATAATTATTTTATATCGGTACAGGACTAATATATCTGCTCACTATGACTTTTAAAATAACGCTTGTTCCAGACGCTTTTTCAGGCAAATATTGTATACTTATCATTAAAGTAATGTTATGCCGTCAAGTATATTAAGAATTTGAAATATAGTTTGCTATTTAAATTTATAATGACATTTTCATGCTAAAAATAATTTTATGTTAACAATTTCATGTTCAGCTGAAAAACAAAGAGGAAGTCTTAAAAGCATTAAGTTTATAACTTGAGTTAAAAGCATTAATTAAAAAAATTCAAAAAATGAATTAACTTAGTAAAACATTGAATTAAAAGTATGAAACTTAAAATTTAAGTACAGTTCATCAAAATAATATTATTTATACTTTCACACTTCATTTTTATTGCACTTTTTTAATTTAAAAAATACCATTGCCACAAGCATTTCATTTTATTGAGACAAGAGTCGCAATAAAAAAAAACAAAGTGCTACAAGCAAGGCTTCATTTACATGAGTATAATTTTTAATAATTTCTTTTAACTTTTCAAATCAACTTATCAGGTTTAAATATATTAAAAAGAAAAAAAAAAGTTTTAAAACATTCTTTAAAATCAGATTTTTATTGTTAGACATCTCAAAACATTTTCCATTTGGTTATCATGATATTGCTTAATTATGTAATCATATTTTGCAAATCGCTTTTTAATTTTAAATATTCTTAGTTGCATTTTGCTTTTTTTTTTACCTACATAAAATACGACTCAACCTTATTTTCTAGTATTGTATTTTTTTCCCTTGTATTATGTTATTATTAAATGTTATTATTACAAAATGTTATTATTACAGTATTACAGTAAAATGTTATTAATACAGTATACAAAGTATACTTATATATATATATATATATATATATATATATATATATATATATATATATATATATATATATATATATATCATATATATATATATATATATATATATATATATATATATATATATATATATATATATATATATATATATATATATATATATATATATATATATATATATATATAAGCTCGTTGCTCCCACGTTAAGTGCTGGACGTGCCCAAAAATTAGGGTTTTTTTTCATTCCCAAGCTCCAATCACCCTAATTCTTTGCAAAACATTCTTTTTTGGTATAAGAATAAACATACAAAAGTTTAGAGTTTGCACAATGCCTGTAAGTGTCAAAACTCCAACATTTAAAAATCCAGTGTACACCACTGATATATATATATATATATATATATATATATATATATATATATATATATATATATATATATATATATGTATATATATGTATATATATATATATATATATATATACACATACATCAACTGACTGTTTAACGTGAACATGCAAGGTAGTGTTGCTTTTTTTTCCCATTATTTTTGGTTTCATTCATTTTTTTCATTATTTCAGCAATCATCTTGTGAACATCAGCAGGTGTTAGATACCATTTAAAATGTAATTCATATGTCTTAAATGTATCTTTACGACATACTTTATATAATCATGTAATTATATTGCATTATATAAGTTTATCTTTATCAATTGGATGCTTGCAAAACATTACACAAAGGATAATATGTTGAATTTTTCAACAAAATTTTATCAACTCCAAGTATTTAAGCAAGGTTTTATGGCTTCTAAATGTGTTTCTTGCTGAGTTCTCATCATTGGATGTACCAGAGCCTGCTTCTTGTAACATCAATAACAAGTCCAAGTATTTTCTTTTTTTCTATATGCAACTAATTGTTTCGTTTCAGCTGCGTTTGAAAAAAAAATCCTGATTATATCCTGGTCTTTATATCTTACTTGTGTTTGAGTTGTTGATGATGAGACTATTGTTAAGTCTATTGTTATTGAGCTGAGCTCAGTTGATATAAAATATCATATTCTGCTTTATGTATTTGCTGATTTAATTCAACATATTGTATTCAAACAGGGCGACAATTTTGGATTGGAGATAATTGGGGCTAGTCCATAGAACAGCATCAGTTTCCTGTACTTTAATTTGCACAGGTATTGTATACAAAAGAAACAAAGATTTTTCAACTGGAACTGGCAATCTCTAGTCTTTATCTTCAGTTTTCAATTTGTAAATAGACTGTCTAATGGAACCATCAAATCTGATATTTTAAAAAGAAGAGTATTGTAAGGCTGAGGTTGTTTGGATCTATCTATTATTTTCTAAATGCAGTGTGTTCTATTATTCTTAGAAGATTTACAGAAACACTGTAGTTTTTTTTACTTCTCTACTTTTTTAATCTTACCTAGGATACATTAATAAACTAAAGTAAATTGAATTCTTAATATTTTTGTTAGTTTTTGCCACTCTAATTAGTTTGTTTTTTTTATTATTAATTATGTATTTATCAGTTATCTTACAATTTACATTTATGATGATATTTATTTTTAAAGGATAAGTGTCAGTTGACTTAAATTGGCCAATTATAGAGCTATCAATGTAACAACTATATGTTGCATTCTTGTATTCGTTTATATATTAAAAATCAACTATCTGAGCGTTTTTTAAACTTCTTTTTTATTACATAAAATCGTATATAAATACAAAGTTATAATTCCCATGACAATTATAAAACTACAATAGTCATTAAAAATAATAACCATAAATGAATGGGTGACTTTCATCACGTGACTTTCATCTACGTGACTTTTACCATGTATATGTAATAATTTTAATTCACCAACTTTAATAGAACATGCCCTCTTGGTTAATTAACTCATAAGTCTAATCGTTGTTGGGCTCTTATTATTTGTCCGGAGCGCATTATCGTTTGTTTGTTGCATTATTGAGAATCATTTCAAACTTGAACGGCATCCTTCCATCTTCCTTTATTATTACCAACTTCATCTTTTGGTATATCAAGACCATTGTTAAATAAGTCATTTTTATTATGAGAGTCTGGAATATGGCGACGCAAGTGTGAGATATTTCGTGGGAATACCCTATTTGCGGTTTCGACGTCAAACGACCAGGTATTTTACTTCCGTACAATATCAGATATCACAGACTGATCACATTTTGTCTCTTGAGCTGGTTTTACCCAAACATTGTCACCTTCCTTGAATATGTTGTCTACTTCATATTTTTCGGCTTTCTTATGTGTATCGACACCTGGAATAAATGACGTTGGTTTTTGCTTAAATTGCTGCGATGGACTTTTACTACAGCTCGATGATATCGTCTCATTGTACAGTAATACTGCCAGAGCAATTGAGCAACGTGAGCGGGCGACTGTTCCTTTAATTGTTCTGTGTATGCGTTCAACGATACCATTGCCTTGAGCTTGATGAGCTGCTCGATATTCTAAATCAATGCCCTATTCGTCAGCAAACCTTGTTAGCGTGTGTGAACGAAAGTCATTGTCCATTAGAAATCAAACTGGTGGTCCAAATAAGGAAAATATTTCTTCCAGTTTTGGAAGAAATATTTTCCTTATTTATTTCCAGAAATATTGATGCTAAGGTTCTACTGAAATAAGGAGCTTCGTTTTTTCATTATAGTTCTTTTTTTGAAAAAATGTATGGAAAAAATTAAACAAAAAAAGTTGGCAAATGTTTATTTATATGCGATATTATATATATATATATAAAAATCACAATATTTTTTATTCTTGACATGTTTCGTAGTCATACTACATTTTCAAAAGATTTAATTTACAATTAAAACTCTGCTAAATAAATTTGAAAACTGAAGACAATACAGAGAAAAAATTAACGAACAAATAAACTTGTTACAAACCATTGAACACTGGTTTTTTTTATTCTTGACATGTTTCGTAGTCATACTACATTTTCAAAAGATTTAATTTACAATTAAAACTCTGCTAAATAAATTTAAAAACTGAAGACAATACATTTTTTGGCCTTAATGAAAGTTCCTCATAAGTATGAGGAACTTTCATTAAGGCCAAAATATATATATATATATATATATATATATATATATATATATATATATATATATATATATATATATATACTGTATATATACTGTATATATACTGTATATATACATATATATATATAAAAATATATATGTATATATACAGTATCGGACAAAACGAGTGCAACCAAATAATGCTAATTTAGTTTCTTTATATAAAAGTGCTACATTTTTTCAATATAGAGAAATAACTATGTAACTGTTTAGAGACAAAGTTCTTCAAGTTTTATTCATCACAAAGTTCATTATTTGTACACGAAAATTAGTAAATTATTTAAAAGTATTCAAAAAAATTGATTTCCTTCTGGACAAAACAAGTGCAACTCAACAAAATGTTGACCAAGCTGTATTTCGCTATCAATATTTCGTGGCGACTCCTTTGTTGTCGATCACAGCCTTGCATCTTCGAGGCATAGAATCGATCAGGTGATCAATGAAACTTTGTGGAATCGCTGCCCAGACCTTTTGGATTTTTCAAACAGTTGATCCATATTACGAACACCTTCACGATTAATTCTGCGGTTGACGAGCTCCCACAGGTTCTCAATAAAGTTGAGATCCGGAGATTGAGGCGGCCAATCCATCACCGATAGGTGGTTGTCTTGAAACCACTGCTTGACTACTTTTGCAGTGTGTTTCGGATTGTTGTCTTGCTGAAAAACCCATTTTATTGGCATATTCCATTCAGCATGAGGTAACATAACATGTTTCAGGATATTTTTATACGTGAAACGGTCCATTATTCCATCGTTTTGATGTATTGGACCTAGAACGTTAGCAGAAAAACACCCCCAGACCATTACATTGCCTCCACCATGCTTCACGGTCTTATGGCAGTAACGTAAATCGAAGCGTTTTCCGGCCGGTCGACGAACACAGCAAATGCCATTGCTCCCAATGATGTTGAACTTCGATTCATCACTGAACAGGTCAATATTAGATGTAGCAAACAGGAGTTTTTTCTTTTGGTTTATAGTGAAATCAGCGGTTTCTTTGCAGGGTGTCAAGAAAACAATCTGGCTTCAACAGCACGTTGTCTATTTGTTCCATCCGATACAGGCAGCTCTAATTGCTTTTGTATCTTGACTGTTGATATCCAGGGATCCTTCTTGACGGATCTGACGATCATAGATTCCTCTCTAGAAGTGGTGGAACGCAGTCTTCCACCTTTGTTATCTGCTGCCAACTTCCCCGTAGAACGATATTTGGAACATAGTCTTGATACGGTCCATTTTTTCACGCGATATTTATCCCAAATACTTTTTTGTGACATTCCACTTACGTAATCGCCAATAATTTTCTTTCTTAGTTCCAATCCAAAACTGCTGGGAGCCATTTTTGCACTTGAAGTCATAAAAATAATAAAAATAAATAATCATGCTTATCAAGGTTTACCGCGTTACATTTACCTGGTGATGATACAATAATGCTTTGTGGAACACAACGTCTTGGTTGTATGTGGACTGTATTGATGTAATGAAACACTTGTTGTATTTCACTTCTTGTATTGATGTTCTTCGATAAAACACTTTGATAAAACTCACTTCGATAAACTGTCTTGATAATACTGACTGATTGACTTCCATATATACTGACTGAATTATATGTCGATTTACATGTTTCTTATATAGTAAAATGAACCTGTGTAAACCTGTTCTGGAAGATTCTAGATGCTTCTTTTCGATGCTTCTGGAAGCTTCTGGATGCGTCTGGATGCTTCTGAATGTTTCTGGATATTTCTGGATGCTACTGGATGCTTCCAGATGCTTTTTCTGGAAACTTCTGGAAGCTTTTGTTTGCTTCTGGAAACTTCTGGAAACTTCTGGATACTTCCTTTGATTATTAAAAAACTTCTGTGACATTGACACGGATTAGATTTAAAAAAATGAAACAAACCAAAAAAGTTGCACTTGTTTTGTTCGCTGCAAAATGGCACTTGTCAACGAAATTCTGCTTGTGTGCTGTTACCTGTCAGCTGATTGCTCATGTCATGGCATGCTATGACTCCAGACTCCTGAACTGTTTGCTGTGGTAGTATAGTTTGTTTCGTTTTTAAGACATGTAAAATTAGGAACACTTTTTAGCATTGTTCGATGTTGATTGCAAATGTTTTGTCCAATACTGTATATATATAGATAAATATATATATATATATATTTATATATATATATATATATATATATATATATATATATATATATATATATACATATATGTATATATATATATATATATATATATATATATATATACATATATGTATATATATATGTATATATATATATATATATATATATATATATATATATGTATATATATATATATATATGTATATATATATATATATATATATATATATATATATATATATATATATAAATTTAGAGGATGATTTTCAAAAAGGAAAAATTTCTTGGGGAGTTAACTATAAAAAGTAAGACATTTACTACTCCAGGCTGCTTGGTTTATGTTAGAGGTGGCATGGTTCCTCACTTAATGAATGACAATTTAAAAGCTCTAAATTTAGGTGATTTGTGGCAGTTATCTCTTGAAACAATGTAAGTTTTTCATTTAAAGTTTATGGATTTACACAGCCTTTGACATCTTACTTTCTCGTTGGTATTTTGAAACTATTTTTCCATGTCTTCCTAAAAATCTTTTAAACCATTATTTTTAGAAAAAATAATTTTTAAGTTACTTTTGTTTATGAATAAGTTCAAAACCTTTTGTGACTACTAGCTTTTACAATTTTTATGTGAATTATACTAGAATATAAAATAAATTATTTAATTACATAAAATAACTTTATTTAATTATATAAGCATGTATTTTGTTGATTAATTGTAAGTTTTGAAGCATTTTGTAATATTCATAGGAATAATTTTTATAATTAAACTTACATTTTTTTAAATCTGTTTTTATTTTTTTTTAGAAATATTTATTGGATTGAAATTTTTTTTTCTTATAATTACGATAGGAATGAATGAGTTTAAATCTTTTATAATAAATTTTAAATTTGTTATGTGAAGCGCCTATCAATAAAGTTGTAATGCTCAAATTAAAATTAAATTAAATTGCTTGTTGGTAGTTGATTTTATTTAAACTGCAGCCGCATTTTACTTATTTTTTCCTTTTTTTAGGAATAAAAAAGTTGAAAACCTTTTTTTAACAAGACTTACTGATCAGAGCATGAAATTATTAAAAATTACTATTTTAAAAAGACTACGTTATTTTTTTGAACAATTTTTTTTGAAGCTTTTTTGAAAAAGCAAATGTTTATACAATTTAAAAATATTATATACTACACTTTTTAATAAATTGGATGAAATTTGTTCATTTATTTAATAATTATTAGTAGTAATTTGTTACTTAATTTAAAAGCGCTTTGTGTAACTCTGATAAAGATAAGTTTTAACATTTGTTTCAGATTTAATTAAAAACGAAAAAAACAAACACTTTATTTAGCCCCCATCCCTTATCCTTGGCGCTGCTATGCGGTATATCAAGGTTGCATTAGTAAAAAGTAGTATCATTGTATATTAGTTTGTAATTGTTGTTTTTTAAACATAATATCTCTCATATTAAAATGTCATCTTATAATTTTTGCTTTAATGTTTGCAACAATCAATGGTTTAATGTTTGCAGTGGAAAGTTTCTACTTTTAAAACTATTTTCAAGAAACAAAAAATAATTGACTATTCAAAATGTTTACAATTTATATAAAACTTTCTACCTCACTTGCATTATGTTCTAAATCTAGTATTGTTACTATAGCTAATCTATATCTAACTTTCAGGAATGCTCCTCACTATGCTACTGGGTATTGTGGACATCACTGCAATTAAATTTATAATTATTGAGCGTTAAAATTCTTTTAAATAAATTTTTTTTTTTTTAAATTTTAAATTTCAATTGCAAAATTATTTGAATACAAGACTTTTAAAAAGCTAAAATTAATTTATTCAAATAGGTTTCTTTTTGGAAAAAAATCCTAAAAGCAGCTTGCCTTTTTATAGAAATGTTTAATCTTGATATTAATGAAAATTATTTTATAATGTTATTGCGTTTTTCATATTCTATTATTATATTATATGTTGAAATAAATGTAAAAATTTATTATGTGTCAACTACATATAAGATATAAATAGAAACATTTGTATGGCTAACTTTTGTGAGTCTTTGAGTATATTAAGTAAATTTAATTAATTTACTTAGTATATCTATAAACTTAATTTACTTAATTTACCTATAAACTAAATCAAAATAACCAGTTAAGTAACTTGTTATCTTGTTTTAGTTTATAGGTAAATTTACTGTGATGTTCTTTTATCTATTAAGTAAACCAAATTAAATATAACTTAAAAATATTATTGGCTTCTATGCAGTGATTTAAAGTAATTTAAATTCAAAAGCGCTTTATGTTAAATGAAGATCTTTGCACAAGAGAGTAAGTAATCACATTTCTATTCAAAAGATAAATTTAGCATGGCGTACTTTATGACCAATGCCAGAATACCCCGGTTTCCTGGGAGCCTAGACCTAAAAATTAGGGTACCAATGGGGCCCTCGATTTTTAACGTATATAATATTTTCTATATTATGTATGACTTGACATTCTAAATTATTTTCATTAATTTATAATGAAGATAATTTCTAATCAGATTAATTTCATTAATTTTTCATATAATTAAAAATAAAAACTTTTTTAAAAAAAGTTCGAACTTGAACATGTTCAAACTATATTGGAAAAAAGTTCGAACATTTTAATTTAAATTTTTTTTTACTTGAGAACAAATAATATCACTTAAATTAATAGTTGTTTGTTTTTTTCTTTGCTTATATTTATTGGTAAAAATGTATTGAAATATTTTATATATTTTTTGGAAATATTAGTTTGTTTTTTTTTACCACTAATGAATTATAATTGCAATATTATTTTTGCAATAATTGGACAATAATGGACAAAAAATATCTAAGCGGAAATTTAAAACGCTAACTGCAAAAAAAAAAAACGTGACAGACAACAAGCAACATTAAAAAAAGAAGAAATAGGTGACTTCAGTAATGGAAATTTTCTCAGGGCCTTGGAGTTCTTAGCAAAATTTGACCCATTCCTTGCTAAACACTTGAAAAACCAAAGAAATCAAGGCAGAGGAAATGTTTTGTACATTTCATTAACAAGTTATGAGGAAATTATCTTCATGATGTCAAAAAGAGTTCTGGCTTCCATTGGTAGCAAGTTTGCAAATACTAAATACTTTTTACTGATTGTTGAATCATCAACTGACACTGCACACTGTGACCAACTTGCAATAATCATTCGATATATTAGCGAGGAAGCTGTTGTGTAAGAAAAATTTATTGGGTTTGAATCTTCATATGGACATAGGGGAAAGACTATGGCAGGTGCTGTCAGTAAAAGATGAGCTTGGCCTAAACATTAACGATGCTTGTGGCCAATCATAGGACAATGTATTAATCATGTCAGGAAAATATAACGGCTTGCTAACGCTACTAAAAAATGAGAACCTAAACATTGAATTTATTCCTTGTGCAGGATATTCTCTAAATTTAGTTGACGTAAATGCTGTTGACAGCTGTGACAGCTTTCTTTGGGTTTCTCCAATGCCTGTATAATTTCTGTGCTTCTTCAACTCACAGATAGGAGATAGTTTGTTCTGGTCTTGTAAGTGGTGCTGGAAAGAACAGGAAAGTTACCATTAAAAGCCTGAGTGGGACAAGGTGGTCAGCAAGGGCTATTTCTACTAAAGTTTTACATTCAAATTACAATCATATTCTTGAGACATTAGAACCAATTATTCTGGATAAAGATGAAAAATGTCAGACACAAAAAGAAGCCACTGCACTTTAAAAAAAAAAATGAAAACTTTGAATGTTGCTTTTAATACAGAGCTTTGGTTCAGAATAATGTTTCGATTTAATGCTACTGGTATGAAACTTCAGAATAAAAGTGCAGATTTGGCTCTTGGTGTTCGATTGCTCTTTTGGAATGTGTCATCAGTTGGTGAAAATTTTCTCGACATTCAAGAAAGTGCTAGAAGGTTCTCAAACATTATTCCTTATCAGTACAAGCATGAAAATTTAAGAAAGAAGACGCACATATCAGTTGTGACAAGAAGGCATGCGATTGCACTCTATTCTTGACCACATATTTGTTATTTTTTTTGCAACAACTTGACCATGGCTTTTTATATTTTTGAAAATGTTTAAAAAATACGCTAAATAAAGTATAAGGTAATAAAGCGAGAAATTGCTTTTAAAGATTGTATACTATAAAAGACATTTATTTAAATTATTGAAAGATATTATTTTGTTAAAAAGTATATTTTTTATGATGAGTATAGATTTTTTTTAAACAATTGTACAATTAATTTTATAAAAACAACAAAAACAACATTTTTAATAAACTTTTTGATGAATCCATAAATATAGTTTAATATTCGAAAACGTAACAAAGTTATTTTTTTTTGTTATGGTATGTAACTGTCTAATAAAGTTTGTTTACACTTAAACGCTTTTAAATAAAGTTTTAAAACGCTATTACATAAATTATCATAGAATATTAAATAAAACTTGTATTACAAATATATTTTTTTTAATGATGAATTTTTTTTTCAAACAATTTGTACTCTTAATTTTATAAACAACGACAACAATGAATGCGTTTCAATAAACTTTAAAAAAAAATACTTTTTGATAATTTAAGTAAAGTTACTCTTTTATTAAACGATAATTAGATGTAAGTATTTTTTTATTTAAAAGAGTTTGCCTAATATTATAAAAACATTAGAAAAGATTGTAGTTTTATAGTTTGTCATGTTGGTTGGAAAAGGTTATTAACTGAAATTTTTTTGTATTAGGAGAATTTAAAAAAAATCTTTTTTTTAATGTTTAATTAAAATTATTTATATTATTGTTATTTTATTTATTTATGTATTCTTTTTTGATTGATATATAAAAATACATAAATAAATAAAAAATAATCATATAAATAATTTTATTTAGACATTAAAAAAAAAAAGATTTAATTGCTGTATATATATTCTCCTAATATAAAAAAAAATCAGTTAAAAACTCATCAAACCAATGCTATGAGTTATTCAACCTTAACGTAATTGCAAACTATTATTAAAAATAATTTTTTATTCAAGTTTTAGTTTTTCAGATTTATATTAGTTGATTTTTTTTAGAGCTATAGGTTTTAATTTATTTTTTAATTTCTCTTACGTTAAGATTTCTTTCTTTTTTATATAGTTTAGTGTTAATTTTTTTACTGTCTGTTTTTTTCAGCGTTTTTTAATTATTTAAAAAAGCAGTGGTCAAGCTTTCAAAAAAACAATCACTTGCATGGTCATGATTGGAGTGCGATTGCACGCTTTCCTGTCCACGACTGGTGCAAATTAGAGTTTAGTGAAAATAGTGAGAATGAAGTGGTTCTTAGTGGCAGTGAAAAATCTGAAATAATTTTTTTTCCCTCAAACATAGACAAGTTGAAAATGTGCTTGAAAGAAAGGCTTTTTGCTTATGAGTCTGCAGAGAGAAAGTTTGATTTTCAGACCATGACTGTTTCTGTCATTGTTGCTGCTGCCAAATCCTTATGTACTATTTATCTTTTTAACACAATTACACAATTCCCTGATAAAATTATCCAGTTTTCCAAGTTCATGGCAAATGAGAAGAATATATCAGCACTTGAATGTTTACAAGCAATTCGTAGGAATAAGTTAGAATCAGTTTTTCCCAATGTTGACATTGCATATTGGATTTTTCTTACCCTTCCCATAACCAATTGTAGTGCAGAGAGAGCATTTTCAAAAATGGCATTAATTAAAAATGATCTCCTCTCTTCAATGTTAAATGACTGCTTAAATGCTCTTTGTTTAATGACAATTGAAAGAACAATGTTAAAAAATATAAATTTTCAAGATGTTGTAATTGATTTTGCAAATGTAAAAGCAAGAAAAGTTTCTCTGTAAGCAAAAAAGTAATCTTATGTTTTTGCATTCATTTTTAAATACATTTTTCTAGGAATGGGGCCCCAAATATTTTTTGGCTCCCGGTCCCCAAGACCTCTAATCCGGTATTGTTTATGACCCCTAATTAACTTAGAAAAACCATTTCTTTTAAGAATAATAAAAAAAAAGCTAAGTTAAAAAAGGAAACAAAAATTAACAAAAAAAATTTAAATCACTAAAATATTATCTTAAGAAAAAACTAATCATGAAGGTGTGAAAAGCAAAACCATGTATATATATATATATATATATATATATATATATATATATATATATATATATATATATATATATATATATATATATATATATATATATATATATATATATATATATAAATTTAAAACAATCTTTAATTCTAATATTTAACCATAAAATTTTCTAGCTGTTTTATAATTATCAACAGTAATAACAAATTATTAACCTTAAATACTAAACAATTTCTGCCCCTAAATGATCTATAACATATATATAAGCCATAACTTCTACTTAACAAATTAGGTATATATATATCTATATATATATATCCATATATATATATATATATCTATATATATATATATATATATATATATATATATATATATATATATATATATATATATATATATATATATATATATATATATATATATATATATCTATATATATATATATATCTATATATCTATATATCTATATATATCTATATATATATATATATATATATATCTATATATATATATATATATATCTATATATATATATATCTATATATATATATATATATATATATATATATATATATATAAATATATATATATATATATATATATATATATATATATATATATATATATATATATATATATATATATATATATATATATATAGATACCTAAATACATATTAATGTAAATACATATATTCATCAGCGTGGAAAATAAGAAATTAAAGGCAAGCAGTTATTTGACCGACTTACACATGGAATTAACTTTTTTTTTTTAAGCGATCAAAAAATTTTAATTTTTTCTTTGTTTAAATTTTCATCTGAGTAATAATATTTCTTCATGACTGAAACTAAACACATAAAATAAAACTTAATGTTTGAAAATAAACAAGGTCATATTCTTTTTAAAATAATAATTTTAAATAAAATCAATGTGTTTTTTAAATTTAAACTAGCAATAACTAATGTTCAAATTACCTGTTAATGTTAATTTGTTTAAAATACTGCTTGCGCGCACGGATTTTCATTAAATTAAAAAGAGGATTTTGATCAAATCCAAGTAATTTAGTATTTTTTCATTTTTTTTAAATGTTAAAACATTAAAAAATATTAAACTGAATACTTAATACTTAAAGAAATCGTTTCATGAAATGCTATTAAAAAATATATAGATTTAGATATAGATATAGATATATATAAAATATTAAAAAAATTTAAACTGAATACTTAATACTTAAAGAAATTGTTTCATGAAATGCTATTAAAAAATGAAAGATTGATGTTTGATTTACATAATTTAATAATAGAAAGAAAAAAAAAAGTATTAACTGCAATCGATAATTTTGAATTTATTAAAAAAAAATTCAATCAAAAATTTAACTATGATGGATTATATTGTACTTAGTGTTGTATATAAAAAAATTACTTATTTTCTAAAAAAAATATTCATCTTGTGTATTTTAAAGTTTGCTTTGCTTAATTGCTATTTTTATTATGCTAGTCTATTCTAACTCAAACACTTAATAATATGCTGAACAAAAAACAAAAACATGCTACAGCAAAAGATTTTTATAACCACCGCAGACTAAATATGGAGGGGAAAACCCTAATTGTGTGAAACTGAACTGAGTTTAAAAAACTTTGCATTGAGCGAAAACATTAATAAAACCAGATGTTTTTTTAATGGAAAAAAATATGCAGATATGAGAGCCTAAAATTAGGCTTTCAACTGGAAGTATAATTGCAAAACAGCAAATGCTTTTGTTAATATCTTATTCAATAATTTGTTTTGGAAAGTTTAATTAACTTTTAATTTATTTTTTAATGTTTATCTATGATATGAACGCAACTTGTCTCAGCACTTGTCACAAATCCCTTTAAATAATAATTTTATATCTCTGATTTTAATGAGCTGAGATATAAAATATTTTTTTATCTCTCTTCCTTTTTTTAAACTGTTAAAATTAACTATTAATACTTGTGCGCAGAAACTATTTAAACAAATACTTAATACTAAGAAGGCAATCGTTTTATGAAACACTACTACAAAAGTTACAAGTGTTATATTAAACATGATTTTACTAAATATACAGACCTTGTTTTAAATGAAAAATGCTTAACGCAATAGCTTAATGTGAATTTGATGCCATAAAATTCTCTTTATTTTTTTTTTTTTTAAAGATATTAACTTTTTTAAATCACTGCAATAATAATAATAATTACAGCAAAACGAATTAAATGTTATTTAACTTCTTTTTTATTATTACTAAAAGGGAATGTTTATTTTCTTTTATTTTTTGTTAATATTAAATAATTAAATTTTACATTTTTAAATATGTTTGATATTAACAAATTTCTTTCTTCTCTCAACATTTGCATATATGAATTAAAATGTCTTTTTTTTTTATTTTTACAAATTACGTTTTTTGCGATTCTTTATTTATTAGTTTAGGTTTTTTTGGAGCAGCTTATACACACAATTGCGTAGTTATATACCAGAAAAACCCAAATCTAGGATATCTATATATCTTATTTTTGTATATCTCTTTGTCTACACATGCTTACATATGATAAGGTAATGAAAAATTAAAAATCCAGATTATTTATTGGTGTAAACTAAGTGTTCTTAGAACACTTAGTTTACACCAATAAATAATCTGGATAATCACAAAAAGAGGTAATGGTAAGATATCTTGTCCACAATGCCAAAGGTCACTGATTGTTTTAGGTCACTGATTGTTTTAGTACATTAAATTTTTCAACAGTATTTTAAAGTAAGCCTGTTTTTAGTTTTCCGTTAATGCTCATTGTTTTTAGTTTTCCGTTAATGCTCATTGTAAATCACTCTACGTTGCTTGTTTGTAAGTTGGCGCGTATTTTTTTAATTTATTCTAAAATATTCAAAACATTTGAAATCTTTTTAAACCAAAATGTTATCTGTTTCTAAGTTTTTTGTTATTGCAGTAAAAACTGCAATAACAATAAACTTAGAAATGCAATAAGAGTGCAATTAAACTCCTGACCCTTTTTGTTGACTCATTTTGTTACAGATTTAAAAACAATAGTCATCTATTAGGCATGAAGTATTTAAACCAAACGGCATGAAGTATTTAAACCAAATACAAATAGAATAGGCATGAAGTATTTAAACCAAACACTATTAAATAATTTAATACAAAATAAGAATTTTTCAAAATACTATATATAATTTTTTTCCACTAAAAATGTTACAATGTTATTAAACTTTTAAAATTATAATTCATTTTTAACAAATCAAAACAGTATTTTGAAACAAAATATTTCATAAAAAAACATCCTTTTTTAGAAATTAATAGTGTGGTGGTAAAAGATAATATTATTGCCATAAATTGTTTTTAATATTATAGAAAAACATAAATTTTATATAAAAAATGTTTTTAATTAAAAACATAATTTATTTTCAATAATTTTTTAAATTGAAGACGAATTGGAATAGTATATTGAAACAGAGGGAGTATATTTTTATTAAATTAGTTGTAAATAAAATCATATACTTTTTTATCAAAATTAAATTATATCATTATGATCTTTGCTTCAAGCTTGAAGTATTTGCATTTTTCCAGCAAAAAAATCAATCATTACAATAAAATAAAACCAAAGTGAAAATAAATTTTTAATTTTGAGTTTTTTCTATAAGTAAATAGCACCTATATCTAACAATTGTCATTCAAACTTTTGTAACAAATATTTTTACATAAACATCATTCAAAATTTAATGTGATTTTTTTAAAAATTAATTACTTCTTTTATCTTACCGCTTATAGAATAATTTAAAAGTTAAGAAATGATAAAAAGTTGCTTAACCAAAATCGCTTACTGCTTACGGAAAATTGCTTAAGGCATACATAAATTGCTCTATGCGTAACGCTTTAAAACAAGGCCTGTATATGCATTTTTAAGAATCCGATTATAGAAAGTTTTAAATTAATCAATAAATCATTTTTACATTTATTACATTTGCAGCAAAAACTTATGAGTAAATAAATAAATAGTTTTTAATAAAAAGTAAAGAAGAGATCGTTATTTTGTTTGTATATCCATCCTTGAGGTATTTTATCCTTTGCAAGAGACAACATAATAGTCTTAGATATATGTCTGTAATATTCTTGATTTATAGTCTCAGTAATTCTATGGAGCGGACCAACTCCATCCGGTTAAAACATCCCCAAACCATTAAAATACCACCTCCATTTTTATATGGCAGGCAGTTGGTGTTTAGAATTGTGTCTTATACCTACTGGACATCAAAATACATGATTCCATCTGATCTGAACAGTATAAACTTGCTTTCATCACTAAAAATTTTTTTTGACCATTGTTGACTACTCCACTATAGATGTTCTGATACAAGTTCCTTTCGGGCATTACGGTTTTTCAAGGAAACTAATAGCTTTTTAGCTGGGCGTCTTCCAAATAAATTAGCATGATATAAACAACATTTTATAGTAGAAATACTACAATTCATTCCATAGAAATGTCTCATTTGTACGTTTATATCAACAGCAGTCAAACAGGGATTTTCTTTGCTAAGTATCACGAGCTTTTTATCTGATAATGTGTTGTTTTGTGTAGCTTTCCTGATTGATTTTTATTTTTTGTAGATCTAGCAAGCTCGTATCTCCTCATAATTTGTCTTACAGCAGACTTATCGACTCCTTAAAGCTGTGCTGTTTTACAAAACAAAATTCCATTTTGAACTGATCTCAAGATCAATTTTTTCACTGGAGATGAGATACGTTTCTTAGATCCCACAATCTCAATCACTTATAAATAAAGTTTGTAAGTTATTTCAACAAATTATTTGTTTATAAAATCAACAAATTAGCAATTTTGTGGGGAAAATGTTAAAAACTTTAGTTGTCTGCAAACTTTTGAACTTATCAAAAATCGTTATTTTGTAAACCAATTTTTAATATTTAATTAAATAATCATTATTTGCTCAAAACATAATTGTTAAGCTGAAAACCCTTTAATTGGTGTATAATATAATGACTTAATATAATGGTTTATGTGCTGAAATATTAATAAAGTTTAACTTTTTTATTCCTGTCCGCAAACTTTTGGATGCTGCTGTATATATATATATATATATATATATATATATATATATATATATATATATATATATATATATATATATTTATATATATATATTTATAGGCCTTTGTGGGATTAAATGAGTGCATTACTGGTCCAATACCCTTCTAAAACAGGCTTAGCAGGTGATACTGATAGTGCTTGCGTGGGGGATCAGTATTTTTGTAGGCTTTTTTAATATTTAGATAAAATAGTTGATGAAATGTACTAAATGGTTATGATAATTTATTCTGTTTTAATAGTTTTAGTAATTTTAGTTTTGTTTGTTACACTATGTTTTGTATTGTAAATTTTTATAACTTTACTAAACTTAAAAAACTAAAATTAAAAATTTTTGTTTTATTTGCAAAATTTTATGCCATTCTGGTCTCCAATAAATCTCAACAAATTAGTTATCATTAAATTTCTTTTACTTTTTAACACTTATTATTTATGAACCTCTGTTTCATGCATCATTTCATGTCCTGACTTGTCTAATTTTTGATATGATTTGTATAAAATCATTTTGAAAATTGAAATTTAAAATAAATTCGTTATATAATCCCACCACAAATAAGATTTATAAATGATTTGTTAAGATCTGTAAAGGTTGTGATGATCTATGTAAAGGTTTTTAAAGGAAAAGCCATCTAGAAAAGTCTAATTAGATCAACAAGAAATACACACTGCAAACCATAGTACAAGCCTTTGAGAACTTCTTTATAACTATGTTTTGATTTAGGAGAAAGTTGTAATAAATATATTTTTAAGATGTTTTAATTTCTTGGAGAAATCTAGCCATTTAATGATAGATTTAAAACTATTTTTAAAGTTTATAAATGATGACATAAGTGTATTGGAATAAAAAGGAACCAAAATTTTTTGTTGCTTTAAAATAAAGTTATAGTTAAAATAATAAATTGTATTTGTTCATAAAAAAAGTTATTAAAAAAGTACTGTTAAAAAATGAATAATATTTTTTTAGATACGAATTGCCTAGTTTGGATGTAATGGAATGTTTTGGAAAACCATTTCATGAATATTGTTGTCTAAAAGTAAGTATTGTACTGTATAATCTAAAAACTGTCTTAGATAAATTTGGATATTAGGATATTTATTTTTATACAAGATATTTGTTTAAGATGTAAATATAACTTTATTTAAGCAAATGGATTTCAAATTCCACCATGTTCCTTGTAGTACTATGCTCAACTTATTTAGTTGAGCATAGTACTACAAGGCAATAAAGTCTAATGTATGACTGGCTAAAATGTTGAAGTAACTATGGCAAGTGAAAAAAGTTTAATGTTGTGGTAACTAAACAAATAAGTTACTCTCCTCTTGTTCATGATTATTTTTGTCGAAAATTTTATTCAAATTTATATTTACATTGCAAAAATGGTCATCATCATCTTCATCGCTGTCATCCTCATTCTCTGAATTTTTTTAAATTGGTTATGAAAGCTTTCACAAAGTTACTGTCTGTTATTATAGCAGCTATTTTGTTCTGTATTTTATCAAAGTCAAAGTTATAGACTAAATAACCGAAACTAGTTATTATATACGGTATGTTCTATTCTCTTTTTTTACTTATCAAAATTTTACTTTGTGTTTAATTTCGGTTAGATATAATGACAATCGCAATTTGCGAAGTAGTTGCAGTTTAAAAAATAAATTGAATATTTTATTTCGCTTTATAATAACTAGTTTGATTACACAAATTTTCAATCGGATTAAGATCCGGACTATTTCCAGGCCAAGGAAGAACTTCAATTTTGTTGTCTACAAACCAAGCCTTTGATATTTTAGAGGTGTGACAAGTGGCATTATCTTGCTTCATATTTTGAGGAATTAGGATCACGTCGGACATATTGTTGTTGGCAATCTTCTTGCAAAAAGGTTGACTCATCTGAAAACATGACTTTCATCCAATCTTTGACTGTCCAATGAATATGTTCCTTGCAAAAGCTAATTCTATCCTTTCGCATCTTTCTTGTTAACAATGGCTTTTTAATTGGTTTCCTTGCTGGCATTTTAAATTTATTTTGTAACTGACTTTGAATGGTTATTTCACTAACTTGATCACATGTTGGAGTCAACCTTTCCTTAATCTCTCTTGCGCTTATAAAAGGGGACTTTAATACCTCTCTTCATATTCTTAAGTCTGTTCTCGAGGAGATAACCTTCGGCCAACCCCTTTGAGGTCTTGAAGTAAATTCCCCTGTTTCTTTATAAAGTCTAATAATCTTGGTCACAGAGCTATGGGAAACTCCAATAACTGTCACTGCTTGCCTATGCAATTTGGAAGTATGGTTATATAAAGCAATAATTTGGGAACAAACTTCAATTGGTATTTCTTTACTTTTACCCATTGGAAAATACTAGAATATAGAAATAAAATTGTAATTTGATATAATAAAATGACAAATCTGCTTAGGGTAGATAGATTTATTAGTTTATGTGATGGTATTGCTAAATATCCTTTGACATAAAATTACTCAATTTGTGTGTGTTTGTTTATTGATCGCTTAATGTGTATGCAATTGAACGCGGTGTAAATTCCTTTAGGTTTTAATTAAAGCATGTCATATATATATATATATATATATATATATATATATATATATATATATATATATATATATATATATATATATATATATACAGGGCTTGTGATGAAGCGAGCGCGATCACGCTCCGCTCGTAAAACGCGCTCGTAAACGGTATTTTCAAACGTTCTAGGCGCGATAAACAACGCTCGTTCAGCTTATAACGAGCGTATAAAATAACGCTCGTCCAATAGTTCGGGATTATTTTTTTATTTTCATAAAATATTTAAAAAAGATTTTTTATTAAAGATATACTATTATCAAAGCACTAATATAAAATATAAAAAGCACTACGTCGTTCTCTTTTGCACTAACGTAATGAATGAGCAGTTTGAAGTCGTTAATAGTCACTAATTTCTATTATGGAATGTGCACGTGGAAACACAATGTGAATACAAAAATGCGCAAATAAAATAAGAATAGAAAATTAAAATTTTATTTTTAATCTATTTAGAGTATTTTTAATCTTGTGAAAATATCAAGTAAGATTTATTTGATTTATTGTTTGTAATATTCCACACATCGTTTATAATAAAAATAAATATTAATAATAGAGTAATTTTTAAAATTATTATTTGTTTATAGTATAGGTTTTTTTATTAACTATTATTTATTTTAACTCAAATTTAAAACGATTCTGTTGTTTAGAATGTTCGCAATCGCATTCGAAAAGTAAACAAAGTAATAACGTCAACGTTTATTAAATGGAAAGTTATTATTCTAATTTATTATTATTTCAAATTATTCTTGTGCTATTTTTTTAAGGTTAAAAAAACGTAATTTAAAAAAGAAATTTTAGAAAAAAATTAAATAATTAATTTGAATAAAAAATATCAAAAAATATAAAAACCATTAACCGTTAATTAAGTTTACCGCGTAACATTTTAAAATGCATATATCAAAACAACGAATCAAAACACTAAATTATACTTCAATACTAAATCAATAAGAAGTTGCGTTTTTGTTTGATATTATTTTTTTATTAATATAAATAGTTAAAAATAAAATCGCGATCTGACAATATACAAGAAGTTTGGAAGTATAAAAATCTACTTCGTTGAAGTAGTTTCATGAGTGTGATACTAATTCAAACATTTTTTGACGAAAAAATTATGTAACAAATAAAAAAAGATATAAAAAAATAAAAAGCTTTTTATGAGCATCGCCTTCAGCAATTTTCATGATCGCGCTCGCCGACGTTATTTCGAGCGCACATAATCACGCTCGATGAAAACATTTTCTAATTTTACGAGCGCGATTCAACACGCTTGACGATTTTCTTCATCACAAGCCCTGTATATATATATATATATATATATATATATATATATATATATATATATATATATATATATATATATATATATATATATATATATATATATATATATATATAAAGTTCAATATTAGTTTCATACATTGAATAAATAATGAAATTAGGCAAAATTGTGGAGTGGTTCTAAACTTTTTTTGGTACCTGTATATATATATATATATATATATATATATATACATATATATATATATATATATATATATATATATACATATACATATATACACACACACATATATAAATATACATATATATATATATATATATAAATATATATATATATATATATATATATATATATATATATATATATATATATATATATATATTAGGGCAAGTCAAATTTGGTTTTTAAGAAGCAGCATATTGTGTAGGGTTCTTACATATATAAAAAGGTTGTATAGAAATTTTGAGGTCTGTGCTAGCCTCTGTAGGGGTCGCACACAAAATAAAATTTTTTAGCATTTTAGAGATAAATGGGGTTATGATGAGCGATTTTTATTATAATTGTGTTTTATATTATTTATTTTTGTGACTTAGTTATGCAAAATAAATTCTCTAATAATAAACTATTTTAAAAAAGGAATATAATTTTTAAAACACCTTCTTTAAGATAAGCACCAAAATGATTTTATTTTTAAGCACAACTAAGATATACTTTCAAAAATTAAAAAAATGTAGTAAAAAAACTTTTGATGCTATAAAAAAAAATATATAGCTACTTTTAATATATATATTTTATATATAACTACTTTTTTTTATATCTTTATTCAAATTTCTTATTTCCATTGTGCTTTCCAATCAAACTTGATTCCCTTGATTCCAATAAGTTTATTACAAATTTGTGATGCTTTTCATATCTAAATTTGTGCCTTTGTGACTATACCAACTATTCTTTCTATATTTTGACTATGACAAGGATATTTTGACAAGGATATTTGGAATACTTAATGGACTGTCATTGGCTTTCAAAATATCTTCATTTCAAACGACATTCAGTAAAGGTGGTGAACTAACTTCCTCAATGTCCCAATTTACCAATTCACTGTAATCATTGGCTCCAAGATTTAGTGTTACAGGAATTTTAAAATGTCTAATTTATTCGTTAGTATTTCTGGACTTGAGTATCCTTTGTATAGCTGCAGTTCTAACTTCTTTTCTTTTGCCATTTACCATTGCCAATAATATATTCTCAATGTTGGCAAAGTATGAGTTTTATTTGAAACTAGCTCCATTCCCTCCTTGTATTTTACATCAATAACTGCATTTCTTATTAATTGAGCCAGATACCATAAATTTTAAGTGACATCGATTGTCAAACAATGTGATTTAATATGGAACCATCCTTGTGCTTAGCATTGCATAATTATTGTAACCAAGTCAACAAGTTCTTTTGTTGGCATTACTGTAGAAATATATTAACGTAGAACACTATTTGCTTTTGTGAGCCACAGAGCATGATAAATGTTTCAAGGAGAACTTTTAGATATTTATTTGAAACCTCTCCTGATTGAATAGATAAACAGATACTGTAAAAATATTTCTGATCTGAGCTTAATGTACTGAGGTAGTTATCAGCAAGTATATAAAAAGCACCTTTTATTTTTTCGAAAAGAACTACTGCTAAATTAGTTAAGTCTACTGTTATTTTTTACCAATATCTCCTTTAAATGATGCTGGACCAGAAGTTTTTCCATCAATTAACTTGAACACATGTTTAAATGGAAGTTCATTTAAATGAAGTTGACAAATGAGCCACTGAATTGATCTATTAATTTCTGTTTCTAATAGTTTTATCACTCCTCCAAACTTACCAGTGTTTGCTACAGTTGCATCACATAAGGTAGCATTTAAAGAACTACTACTGCCAATTTCAAATGTTAAATGGAGAATTTCATCAGCAATGTAGCAAGAAGTTCCATTATCAGGTGTTATATGATCTATATTGCTACTTGTTGGTTCTCTAACTATTGTAATATGTTCTTCTTTAACTGTTCCTGTAGCTGTGATTGTATCGTCTTTTCTTCCATCAAAACCAATAGATTTTAATTTGAAATTTTCACATTTTCTCCCAATTATATTTTTTTGTCCAATAAGAAGTCTTTCTCGTTCTACTTTTTTCCTATCAAGCCTAATTGATTCATTAGTATTATCATGTCTTTTAGAGCAGCATTAACAATAGCAGCAGTTGCTCTGCAACTGATACGATAACAATCTGCCACAATAGCCAGTTCATCGTAAAAAATCCTATTTTGATTACATTTGTTTAGGAAATTTTCAGATTCATAAAGTTTGTCATTTTCATTATTAGATTCTTTTAATTCGATACTTTCCTCAGATTCATACAAATCATCATCAGTAATGCGATCCATCTCTTTCTCTACATTTACTCTACTTTATGTGTATTTAACTGCTGTTGCCTTGTTACAAATTTATTTTTTCGCGTCTCAGTTTTTTGAAAGTAGATGTGTAAGTATAATCAAGTGATCTAAGTTGATTTTTGCGTTGCTTTTGTCTGACAAATGCATCCCATTTTTTCATTGGTCTTTTAACAGTACATCTCTGCATTTCTCTCTTTCTACTCCTGCATCATAACAATTGAATGAGCATATCAAACATTTTGTCAAAAGTTTTCAATTTGGCATAAAAATTAAGTCTAATTAAGACATCTTAGTCTAGAAATTCTATTTAAATTGGATACTTTTTCCATTAATCTACATACTTTTGAGAAAGTTCCTTCTGTTTTGATTATAGGAAAACTAAATTTACGCCATATATTTTCAATTTCTTTAGTAACTTATCGATAACATTCATGAGCAGAACTTGACCCTTTGCCTTTAGCATCTTCATTTATGCGTAGATAAAAGCATTTATTTTACAACATCAACATTATTTTTGTAGGTATAGTTGCTGTTGGAAATGATATTATAATATATATATAAATATATATATATATATATATATATATATATATATATATATATATATATATATATATATATATATATATGTTTATATATATATATATATATATATATATATATATATATATATATATATATATATATATATATATGTATGCACTGGATAAAAAAGGGTAAAATAAAAGTTTAAAAAAGGGTACGAAATACAAAGTTTTTATTTTGAGTAAAGAACTGAGCGATAATTATTTTTATTAAAATTTGAAGTTAAAAAGTTAGTGTTTTTTTATAGATTATATATTATTTACATATTATTTAAATTCTTTTCTGCAGGATAAAATTTTGATTTTAAATTCCCAAGATAGTTTGTTGCAGAACCCTTTAGATATCTTTCGCTATAATGAAGAAAAATCTGTTTCTATATGGACACCTGGAGGTCGCAGAAAAGTAAACTTTGAGTTTTTTTTTGTTTTGAGTTCTTTGTTAATTTTTTTTACCAACAGACTATTTTTTTAGGTAACGCCTAAGGATTATATGAAATTTTTGAAAGTTTTTCAATTTGATGTATGCATTCCGTTATCTGACTGCATTCCCCCAAATCTTCCAAAAAAGCGATGTCGAAAATCAGCAGATAGAACAATTAGATTTTTAGATGAATGCTTGAAAATTAAGATTGATCAAAAAGTACGTACTTTTAATTTGCTGTCACAATAAAGAAGTATTATTTATATTTTTTAGTAAACTACATTTGCTATAATTTTATATTGCAAAATCTGTAGGCAATAACAAAAAATAAAAGCATACAATGGTTATTGTTTTCTACTATTATTTATATAATAATACAAAAACTTTTTTTCATTATTTAATATTAGTTTTACATTAGTTTTTTTAGTCAATCACTTTTATTTTTAATTTTTTTCATATATTTTAGTTTTATTAGTAAATTGTTAAAGTTATAAAGGTTCAAAAATTTTATTTAAAATGTTTTGTTAAAAGTTAAAGTAACAAATAAATGCTGCTGACCTTAATAAGAAGCTGGTAAAAAATTTTAATGAGATTTAAGTTTAATCAATTTTAACTTTTTTATAGTTGTATCTAGTTTACATCATTTATTTTGGTTCTTACTTATATAGTAGATGCAGTCTATAGTAATTCTTACTTATATTGCGTTCACATTGTTAGATGTTTAGATGCAGTTTATTGTTATTCTTGTAATAACTGCATTTAAACTAAAATGTATTTCTTTTAATCAAGCATACAAGGATATTGTTCTCTACCAAAGTTTTTTAACTGTTCATGGATAAACCATTATATATCTATTTTGAGACAGTTAGACCATGATTTTTTTGTTCTTAGACTAAAACTCCATCAAATTTGTCCAAATTTTATTCTTAGTAGTATATAAGAGTATTATTTTGTTTTCAGGAATAAAAAAAGATGTTTGTTATAACTTATACTAGTATTTACACAAAGTTAATCTAAAATAAAATGGATAAATTTTTTTGTAATGTCTTACAATGTCTGACTACAATGTACTGTCTACAAAATATGCCACTCTTATACATAAAATGTACACAATAAATAATAGTTATTATGATTAACGGTGTTGAGAGTGCAAGGCAATATCTATGACAGCCGGTAGATATTACTTAATGAATAAGTTGCTTTCTAAACAATATAGGTTTATTATTGTTATTATTATTATTATATTAATAATTATAGGTTTGTTATGCAATTCTTGCCTTTTATAAAGCCATATTGTTCTATTAAAAGAAAATTATTTTTTAACAATCAACTACTATTCTTTTTGAATACTTTACATGATATCCAAGTTTACAAGACTGGACTGTAGTTTTATCCTTTTTTGAACAGTCATGTTACATTTGCCTTCTTCCACATACCTGTTTCAATTGATCTTTTGGACTTTAAATATAAAGGTGCTATATATATATTAAAATGATGCTTTGAAATTGTGATAAGACCAGTAAAAAATATAATACCAGTAAAAAATATATATATTATATATATGTATATATATATATATATATATATATATATATATATATATATATATATATATTATATATATAATATATATATATATATGTATATATAATATATAATATATATATATATATATATATATATATATATATATATATATATATATATATATATATATATATATACATATATATATATATATATATATAATATATATATATATATATAATATATATATTTTCTACTGGTCTTATCACAATTTCAAAGCATCATTATAATATATATAGCACCTTTATATTTAAAGTCCAAAAGATCAAACATGCATTTTATTGATTAAAAAGTTCATTATAATATATATAGCACCTTTATATTTAAAGTCCAAAAGATCAATCATGCATTTTATTGATTAAAAAATTCATTATAATATATATAGCACCTTTATATTTAAAGTCCACAAATAAATCATGCATTTTATTGATTAATAAGTTCAATATTCTAATCCATATTATGAAAATGACATTAAAATAATTCAAAATTTTTTATTTGATATAATTTAATTGATTCCCAATAGCAGTTCATTGAAATATAGAAATAATTTCAATGAACTGCTGTTGGGAAAAAAACAAAATTAATGAACTGCTAAATCTTTATCATTTTTAATAATAAGATATAGAATATTAATTGATTCATAGCTTGCTTTTTTTAATGTTTGCATGCATACACATAGAAATAAAAAACGTTTTTTGAGACATTCAATAAAGTTATTAGTTTATTATCAGTAACTGAAAAAGGACTATCATTGACAGAACAATGTAT
This sequence comes from Hydra vulgaris, assembly GCF_038396675.1. Lineage (NCBI taxonomy): Eukaryota > Metazoa > Cnidaria > Hydrozoa > Anthoathecata > Hydridae > Hydra > Hydra vulgaris. The sequence goes on from NC_088921.1 coordinate 43,573,145, forward strand.
TGTATTGTAGTTGAAATCGCTTACTAATTACTATACTAAAAATGAAACTTGTTATATTAAACAATGTTAAAAGCGGAGATTAAGTAGTTTTAATTTTAAGAAAAATTTAAATCTTAATGTTTTCTTTAAATCTTATTTAATATCTTAATTAAATCTTATTTAGTATTTTCATAAAAATCAAATATAACGGCCAATTAAAGGCTTGTAACTTTCTTATGCAGATATTTATGTAAAAATAAGTCAGAGGCATTTAAAAACAAAAACTAATTTAAACAACTTTAAATTTTTAAAAATTGTTTTAAAATTAAAACTAGAAAACTCTAATAACATATATATTAACATATATTTATTTATCTTCATTTCCATTATTATTCAATTTATGGGCATCTCTAAAATATCACGCACCGAAACTCATATATGTTTTGATAGTATTATTTTCATAAAAATAAAACTAGCAAACTTCAATTTACTCTTATTTAATTCTAATCTATATAAATAATTTGTAAACAAAAAATGGTATACATTAGTAATTGGTATACATTATTAATGGTTACAAATGGTATACATTACATATGGCATACAAATGGTATACATTAGTAATGTTATCAAAGAATAAATTAAGTTTGAAGCAGAATATTTCTAGCTAGAGTATAGCGTTTTGAAAATTAAAATTAAAAAAATAAAATGATAAAAATATATATATATATTTGATTTATTTAGGTAGCCTAAAATTTGATACAAATATTTTTGATTTTATTGTTTTATAAGAAAATCATATTAGTATGCTTTAAATCCCAGCTTCTATTTGTTTAAACAAAGAAAAATAAAAAATCACGCAAAGAAATGGGAATGCCCTGATTCAAAACATCTGATTTTTTAAATAAATAAATCTTTAAAGTTTCCCCCAAACTAAAATCAAATTTTAATGTTTCGTACAATGCGCAAATATCTCTTGTCTAATTTTTAATTGGTTTTTTTTAAAATTACCGTGCATAATTTTTGGCTCTATTATTTTAACTTTGTTTTCTGTTTATTTTATTTGAACTAACTGGTGTTTAAACAAACAATTAATTAAATTATGTAAGTTTTGGCTGTTATTATTTTTGCAGTCATAAATTAATTGTTTTATTTTTTCATAAATTTTCCCATAAAATTTTCCCATAAAATTGTTTTATTTTTTCATAAATTTTCCCAATATAATAAATAACCCTTTTATTAAAACAGTGTTCACGGCTTTTACTGAGAATGATAAAACTAAGAATTGGAAGGCCAGAAATATTTTAAGATTTTGCAATTCACAATCACTTAATTCATCCTGTTTCTTTGTATTCTTTCTGATAATTACTTGTTCTAGTAGCATTATTAGATAGCAAAATAAAGTTATTGTACTCATGAAATATGTCTAGTGGTCGATAAATGCATCCTATAGAGCTTTTTGATTTTTTAAAACATAGCCCATATTTATAAAAAATCTTTTGTAGGTTTATATTTTTCTGTGACTTTTAAATTTTTTTTTTAAAAAGAATTATATTTAAGGTGCAAATTAAGTTATTGCAAATTAAGTTATTGAAAACTGAGAATTTGAAAAGCAGAAATATTTCTGCTTTTCAAATTCTCAGTTTATTAAAAACCGTGAACATGAAACATGATCATGAACATTTTAATGGAACAGTCAATTTATCATATTGCAAATTTAATGAAAAAAACAATAAGTTTTCTTTTAAAGCAGATATTTATATAAAATTAAAAAGGAGTTTAAAAACATATAAAAACTAATTTAAACCATTTATAGTGATTTTAAAGCAAAACAAAAAAACTCTATTAACGTATTTTATAATATATCTTTTTTATCATTTTTTTTGTTATCAATTAATTAATTTCTAATTTAAAACATTTAAATTTTAAATGATTCTTCAAAGTTTTCCTTTTAACAAAGATGTTAAAAGGAAAACTTTGAATTTTAATGTTTCATAAAATGCGCAAATTGCTTTATTATAATTTTTTATTGGTGGATTTTTAAATTATGGTGCATATTTTTCGGACCTTGATTAATAACTTTTTTTTCTTTAAACTTTTTTTTTATTTATAATACTTAAATTAAATGGTATTTTTTTGTTTTGTTTTAAAATAGCTATAAGTGGCTTAAATTAGTTTATATATGTTTTTAAACTCATTATTAATTTTATATAAATATCTGCATTATAAAATTAAAGTATTTGATTGACAATAATATTCTGTTTATAAGAAAATGTTAATTAAGAATTAAACAAGATATGAATGTATTTTATATATCATTTTGCAATTTCTTTTTTTTTTAATTTTTGATCACCTCTAAATTACTTTAGACTATTGTGATTGATTTCAACACAAATCTGGTGGTTTATTTGATAATTTATCAAATGAATTAAAGTATTTACGTTTAAATCATAATTTTTAATAATAATAAAAATGATAATAATAATAGTATTAATATGGTTTTATAATGAGATTTTACATCATAATTTCAAGATCAATAAAAATATTTTTTATTGAACAATTTTTATTTAACAACTATTAAGTTTAGTGATAAAAACTGAGTTTACGATTTTTGAAAAACTTAAAATTTAAAGATTTGAATTTTTTTAACTGATTATCTTTAACTGATTTTACATGATTAGCATGTTTAACTGCATGATTTTCATGATTAACTGCATGATTTGCATGATTGACTTTTAAACTGAAAATAAACAAGTTTTTTTCTCTATTATCTCTTGCAAAAATTCCTGAAAATAAACAAGTTTTTTTCTCTATTATCTCTTTAGTTTTGTTTGCAATAGTTAGTTTTGCAATAGTAGTAATTTGCATTTCAACTGGAGCTGTTTCACTTTATTAGCCTAATCACCTGACAATGCTGGACTTAGGAATTAGAATTTTCTAAATCAAGAACTCTCTTTGTCAGGTTTTCTTTATCTGTTGTTAAAGTTTCTAAAAATTTTTATAAATGTCCAATAATTGCTTCTTGCTAACTCTTGTAAGTATTAAAATTGTTTTGTTGCAAATTAACAATTTGGGTAACTTGTATTTTAACTTTTCTAATAAAATGTAGTTAATGCAGAATTTAGTTTTGATCCTTAGTAGATATGACCAAGAATAAAAGCAGATTACCTCCTGTCTGAGTTGAATGTTTTTACATCTAACTGCTGTAAAAACTAAATTATCATTTAATAATTTTTAAAAATGACTTTAATTTGTTTTTGAAGATCAAATGCTTACAAACCAATTGAGTGTTTACTAATAATGTGTTTAAGACAAAAATGAAATGTAAACCTTAGTTACCTTAGTTGGATTCAATATTTTTCATTATCATAGCTTATCATTATCAGGTTTTATCTAGTATACATTATCACATGCATTTTACATTTTATTAATCTGCATAAGTTTGAAAGTTTGATTTGAAAACATTTTTCAATACTAAAACTTACACTGAAATAACCACAAATAATTTAAGGAAGTTGTTTTTTTATTTCAAACTTTTATAGATTTTGAAACTATTTGTGATTGATGAGTGGTTGTACTCTATATTTAAAAACTACTTGAAAATCTCAAAAAATTGTTGTGTAGGTTTGTTAAGACTTCTGTTTGCTTTTTAGTTTATATTTATATATGCTTGCAGGAAAAGGTGCAGCTTTAGGTTAACTCCCAAGTTTTATACATCTGATGCAACCTAGACTTTTTTGGGGGATAATTAAAAGAAAAGTTACTTGCTTTAGATTGACAGTCCTGTTTTGGGTGTTATTGAAGGTGGAAATAGCAAAGAAGAAAGAGAGCGTTGTATAAAAGAAATTCTTAAAAAAGATGTTGAAGGTTGTGTATAATTTGTAACATTTATATGAGCTATCATTTAATAAAACTATTTTTTGAATAGTATTTCTATTATTTAAAAATTTTTGTTTAACATTTATATAAGTTATTTTATAATAAGATTTTTTGTGTAATGTTTATAAAAGTTTGTGGCGCATATAAAGATAAATTTAATCAAATTTCAATTCAGAAATTCATTCAAAGTAGCTATTTTGCGGTAGCACACTTAAATCAAACCTTTTGGTTGGTGTAAAGATTTTGTGTTGTCCCTACCTTGCTGTTTGGTTTTTTATGTGGAACAGATGTTTGGTTAAAAAACAGCTGGAAGCCATTCCTGCTGTTTTTTAGATTTAAATCTGTTATTGGTGCAGTTTACTTTAGTAAGTAAGAGTTTTTGAGCTTGATCCTCAGCACATTCCTGGTAGTACCACACTCAACTTGTTTCTCTGCGCAGCAGTCTTGTTTGTCTGTGTTGTTGGTTCATGTTTGTTCATGTTGTTGGTTCAAGTTTCTATGTTAAAGAGTTGAAAGAGGGTTGTAACAATAGTAAAAATATATATACAATAAAAAATCAATTATAAAATAATATAATATAAATGTAAAATAAAATGATACATGATAATGCACTTTTGGTTTTTGCTTCATAATAATTTTTTTAATTCGCCTTTTTTTTGCAATTGGTTTAATTTGTAGAATAAATTTATACTTACAAAATTAAATTTAATATTTACCAAAATATGAAAATTAAATATGGGAGACTATTTAAAGTAAAGTTAGGAATTTGTTTCAAGGTACCTTGAAGGAGTACTTTGAAACAAGGCTTGTATTAAGTTACCTTGATACATACTATGAAGGGGTACCTTGATACAAACTATGAGCTTCATTAAAACATTAATAAAAAGTATAAAAATTAGAGAAAAGGCAGGTTTTTACTTAAAAGACAAACAAAATAATAATTATAACCCAAATAATGCATCCAATGGTCCAAATCACATTTCAAAAATCCAGATAATATATAGTTTTAAATGTCATTCTTAAGCATCATTAAATAATGGCTTTGTATCAAAATTGGATCTTCTAGTATTGTATTTACATAAATGTCTTAAAAATAGACTGTAAATATTAAAAGAAATGGTTTTTAGAATTGTTTATGACACAGTGAAATACTATTTCACAGTTTTAGGACCCTCCACAAAGGCTTTATCAAGTTACCCCATACTTACTTATAGAAAATATTTGCTTTATTTTTTGTATTAATTTGTTTTTCAATAATTTTGTTTAATAAAGTAAAGATCTTGATTTAATTTTTATGGGTTGTAGTTTACAAAATAGTGTTACTTAATTATAGACACATTAAATACAACCCTCAGAATTAGGGTCAGCATTTGGCAATGTCGACCCTAATTCTGAGGGTTGTCTAACTGCCGACCTTAAAGTGTTTGAGGTCGGCAAAAAATTGTCGACCTTGTTTCTATGTTTTATGGTAAGACCTATGCACCAAATTTTTTTTGCCGACCTTTAAAAGATTGAGGTCGGCAATATTTTGCCGACCTCATTTTTCCTAATTCCCAGGGTTGTAAATAACATACCTTAAAACTTAGCAACTTTGAAAAATAATAAATTACTTTGTCATCAAAAAGACACAAAGTTTGACCCCTTGCAAGTCAAATGATATCAAATGATATAATTTTTTTTCCAAAACATAGCTCTAATAGTTACTGTTTTACCATATAAAAATGGTTGCCACAACTCTTAATATGGCTCCACAATTACAATGTTTCATGGTAATTCATGTATCATAATGCCCCACTGCCAATATATATACATATATACATATATATATATATATATATATATATATATATATATATATATATATATATATATATATATATATATATATATATCATATATATATATATATATATATATATATATATATATATATATATATATATATATATATATATATATATATATATATATATATATATATTAGGGGTAGTCATTTTAAGGGAATTTTTGAAAACGAAATACATACCCAGCTAAAGTTGGAGCAAATATGTTAAAACTTAGTCAAAAAATTTTTTAGGTCAATCAGGTGACTTTTATGTCCCCCTCAAGACTAAAGTTGCTTAGAAATTGTACTTCAAAAAAGGAAAAATGGGGTGTGTTCAGGGTGTTTGAGTTGGACTTAAATGAAAATATAATCTCCATTTTTTTTTTTTTTTTGTTACTTGTTATCTATATTTTCATTTTAAAAGGGTATGTCATCATGTTTTTTATATATTCTTGGTTAAAACGATATATACGAAAGGAAAAAATGAAAATTTTATGTTACGCATGGTTATGAAAATCGGCAACAATAAAAAAATTCTAATAAAATAATGCAGAAGAAAATGTGCTGAAGATCCTGCACTGTATGTTTTAAGTCACTAAGCGTTTTTATGAACAAATTGTACGTGAAATTGCGTTACATTATTTTATTTTTGTAAATAACTTTCGTATTTACTTGATTGTTATTAAGCGAATTGCAATATAAAGTAAAATTGTATTGAAGTTTTTAACTAATTTCAAACCATTAAATCTATTTAGATTGAATACAAAAATGGAAAAAAATATTGTAAAAGATATTGGGAAGAGAAGGTTTCTCAGATCAAGCAAAAGCAAACTTTTTATCATAAATGAGGCTAAACCAGCTATTACATGTACATATCTAATTTAAAAAAATTGTTTTGAATTTTAAACTTTTTGTTAAAAATTAGAATATTGATTTTTTTTTTCTTAAGGTCTTCAACTCCCTACTGGAATGGATATTCTTCAACACATTGCCTACCGAAGATCACTACTTCCTCATAATGTTAAGAAGTCAACAATTTTATCATGCCCTCCTAACAAGATTCAGGGTTACCAGAGATGTGAAGCAGATGATTGTGAATGCATTTTAGGCTTAATTAAAAGACCATGGCTTAAAGCGGGATTTCAAGTAATGTCAGATAAAAATATTTTCAAGAACCTAATGAAGATGGACAAGAAGTATTCAGATTTGAGTAGAAATAAATACAGAGGATCAGCTAGAGACAAGGTTAATCAAGGGGAGTTTATTTCATTTTTGAAAAAGCTGTTTTGGATTGGTTCTACAGATTTAAAGAACCAAATTAGGAAGGATAACAAACGCTCAGATAAAGATAAGCACGATGATTTAACTTTTTTGGAAGACCAGGAAGGACCGAGACATTTTTGTTTGGGATCAGAAGATAGAAAATTTAGCAAAAAGGTTTTATGTTGTTTTTAGTGGGTTAATTTGACCTTTTTATTAAAATTTGCTAATTTAACATACATTATTTGTTAATACACATATACCATATTAAAGTAAATTTTAGGTTTCTGAAGGTGTGAGGAAGAGGACAAGGCTAGAAGACGAATCTCCTAAGATTGACGCTACCTCAGAATTAGACTTGAGTTTCACTGACACTAGCGCTGATTCTGATTCAGAATTTGAACCCGAAGTTTGGCATCATAGAAGAGCAGATGATTGTAACATTACTGCCAACAGATGATTGTAACATTACTGGAGCAATTCTTCAAGATTGTGGAGTTGATATCGCAAAATGCAAAGCCAGTGCTTCAACTGCATTAAGGAAGATGAAAAAAACTGCTAAGGATACTGCAGAAATTGCTAAATTAGATATAAAGAAGGCCGTGGAAAAAAGCCGTTATCCCTGTATAATTCATTTTGACGGAAAGACTTTGTTTGAAATGAATCAGGGAAAAAGACTGAAGAATGAAAGATTAGCTGTGCTCGTTAATATTGAGGGGGTGTCGCATCTTCTTGGAGTACCTGCCTTGCCGTCTTCTTCAGGTGAAGATATGTATATAGGAATCATGAAAATACTAGAAGAATATGACCTCATTTCAAAAGTATGCGGAGTATGCTTTGATACAACTTCAAGTAATACTGGTTCTAAGAAAGGATCACTTATTAGGATTGCAAAAGAGGTAGACAAATACCTTCTTCTACTAGCATGTAGGCATCATATCATTGAGCTTAGAATGGTTCATTTCTGTGAAGCAGTGATAAAAGAGAATAGCGTAGGGCCTGAAAATCCCTTATTTGTAAAGTTCAAACATATGTTTGAAAACCCTAAATTCAAATACGACAAAAATAACTTGACCTCTTTTGATTGGAAAACCGTTGAAGGAACAGTTTTGAAGGAAGCTGCAAGGAAAACTTTAGATTACTGTGAGACCTATATTACTAAAAAACACAATATGAGGAATGACCGAAGAGAGTTGGCTGAACTAACCATGCAGTATTTATCCCCTTCTGCACATTTCAAGCTAAAGAAAACTGGAGCTGTTCATCATGCTAGGTTTTTAGGCAAGAGATTATACTATCTTAAACTTCAGCTTTTGTGCAAGCAACTGACATTTGTGCAAGAAAATGATAATCTACGCGAAGATTTAAAACTCATCTGCGAGTTCATAGTATGTTTTTACACAAGGTGGTACCTTCAAGTACATAAAGCGATTCAATCTCCTGCGTCTGATCTTGATGCAATCTTTCAGATGAATGAGTATAAGAAAGTTTGCTCCAATCCGGAGGCAGTAGACGCTGTGTTAGCATCTCTTTATAAGCATACATGGTATCTTGATTCAACAATTATTCCCTTGGCTCTTTTGGATAAAAATATTTCTATGGATAAAAAAAACAGCCATTGCAGATGCTTTGCTTTCCTTTCAAATGCCGGATCCAGATTTTTTTAAACATAGAAGCAAAGAACGAATAGATGAGAATAATATCATAAATAATATGAAGGTACCAACTCTCTCTCTCTTTTGGTTAATGAGTTTTCATATTTAATTTTTTCAATGATAGGGTTGGATAATCAGAGAGTGAGAGACTGGTTGTCACTTCCACCCCAATATTGGCACACCCAGTCTTCGTTTAAGAATTTTGAAAACTTTGCCAAAATGTTAATTGTTGTCAATGATCATTCTGAACGAGCAATCGGAATGATGCAGCAGTTTGTGCAAAGATACGAAAATGAAGATGACAAGCAAAACAGACTTTTAACCGTCGACAAAGTAAGGTCAACTTTCAACGTTTTTGGTGTGGGAAAAAGTAATATTACAAAAAAAAAACTATCAGAAAGCCTGATGTCACTCTCTAAACTAAAGAAGAGGAAATTGTAGACTTAGGAAATTGTTGTTTATTTTAAAATACTTATTTCAATTAATGCATAATTTTTGTCTTGATAGTATTTGTAAAGATTTTTATTAAATGGTATATTACTTGTTTAGTTCAAAATAGTTTATTTTTTTGGTTGATAACATAATTTGCTGATTTCATAACCACTTGCGTAACTTAAACTTTTCATTTTTTGATTTCTTAAATATCGTTTTAACCGAGAATACGTAAAAAAAATGATGACATACCCTTTTAAAATGAAAATATAGATAACAAATAACAAACAAAAAAAAAAAAATGGAAATAATTTTTTCATTTAAATCCCCCTCAAACACCCTAAACACACCCTATTTTTCCTTTTTTGAAGAACAATTTCTTAACAACTTCAGTCTTGAGGGGGACTTAAAAGTCACCCGATTGACCTAAAAAATTTTTTGACTAAGTTTTAGCACATTTGCTCCAACTTTAGCTGGGTATGTACTTCGTTTTCAAAAATTCCCTCAAAATGACTTCCCCTAATATATATATATATATAAATATATATGTATATATATATATATATATATATATATATATATATATATATATATATATATATATATATATATATATATATATATATTAGTAAAAAACACTTATCTAACTTATTTAAGTTTTTTACTGATTTTTTATAATTTTACTAGGTTTTTTACTAATTTTTATTGCTCTGTTCTTTAAGAACATTGAGCACTCTATTTGTAAAATACACTAACATAATTTACATATATATAAATATATATATATATATATATATATATATATATATATATATATATATAATATATATATATTTTAACATATAAAAGTGATAACTTGTTAAATAAACAAAATGAGTCGATTTCGAAATGCAGGCACAAGAATAAATTCCTCTTATCTTTTTTTGACACCAGTGGTTAGCTAATATTTTGTTTTTTCTTTGGTTGCCATTAAGTATGTCCTAGCGGCCTACAAATTACAAGTACACAGTATTTTGTAATTTTTAGTGGGTTATTTTTGTTTTTGATTTTGTATTCAATGCTGATGATTGTCATATAGGCATGAAACTTAAAGTACCATAGAAAAAGTTGTTTTTTCTTCATAAATATATATATATATATATATTATATATATATATATATATATATATATATATATTTATATTTATATATATATATATACATATATATATTTATATATATATATATATATATATATATATACATATATATATATATATATATATATATATATATATACATATATATATATATATATATATATATATATATATATATATATATATATATATATATATATATACATACATATATATATATGTGTGTATATTGCTCTATTTGAAATATCTTTTTAATATTGAGCACTCTTTTACGACTATGAGTTTTGTTTTATTATTATAATACAAAACAGCCTTAAGTATCAATATATAAATATATATATATATATATATATATATATATATATATATATATATACACACACACACACACACCTATAGTATCACTTATGAGGACAGATTTTACAAAAAAACAAACACTTACAGTAACATTAGCATTTTCGGGGACATCTAAGTGTACCCATAAATTTTTTGTCCCCATAAGCATTGTTTTTTTTTTAAAAAAATGTCAAAGGGTCATTTTAGACATGCACAGTGGGTTAGGTGGTGGACAAAAGTAAAAAAAGTACATTTTCAAAGTCTACATTATTATATACCATTTTATACTTAAACACTCAGCTTTTATAAAATGTATATATTTTTGCATAATTATCATGCCATTGCTTCAAATTTGTAGAATAAAGAGCTTTTTTTTTAAAAAACTTTCTAATAAGCACAAAGTAGTTGCTAATTTTAAAATCTCACTTTTTATTGCATAATTTAATAAAATCTTCAAATTTTCAAATGAGCTATTGCAACACTATTTTGCACGTAAGTTATGTCAAATATAAGGATTTTAAATGGCGGAATATTTCAAGTGCTTTTTTCATTTAAAATTTCAGTTGTATAGTAAAATTTCATTTGTATAGTCATTTGTATATATACTTTTGTGGTCCAAAGTGGTCCAGTAATTTGAGACTTGAAATACGTTGTTCAATATGTATATCATCAATATAAATTTGGTTTATAATCCACAGATGTCTGCATGTCTTTAATAGTGATTTTCACAAGTTAAATGATGTATCTGATTTTATGTGGCGAAAACATTACATGTATATTATTCTAAATGGTTATGTAATAATTGGGTCTCAGTAAGACTAGATTAGTGTTACAAATTTATTTTCATATTAATACATCTTAAAATACACATTTATAAGATTTTGTAAATAAAATTAATATTTTTATATAGTTTTATATACATGAAAAATATTGATATTTATTCATATACAATACAAGAAAACTTGAAGTTAGCTACTCCTAGTATTTTGGATGCAGTTGTAAATGGCATGAACTCAACTGTCATTAATAACTTGCATAATAAAAAATAAAGCATAATAAAAAGCATCTTTGATGAAGCAAAAGCAAATGAAGCAAAAATGAATGCAAAAGCTCTAAAATTCTTTTTGAAGTGAATAACAAACAATGGCTACAAAAAGAACCTATATTGCTTCAACTTGTAATTGATAACAAGAATATTCAACTAACTACTTCCATTTATAAAGACAACTCTGCTCTTATCTAACTGTAGTATCTGGCAGACCCCAGGTGAATTTTAATACTTCAAGTAGTTAAACAATGAAACAAGGATTAGTTGCATCTTTTTCATCTTCAAAATTATTATTTGCATCAGGTTGTAGTTTGCACCAAGATAGTAAAGAAAAATAAGCTAAACTGTTCTACAATTATTAGACTATATGAGTCTCGGTTTGAAAAATAATTTTAAGCCAAAACTTTTATATTATTATATACACAAAAAGGTTTAAGCTATAGGTTATAGGTTTAAGCTTGAGGTTCTTTTTTTTAATTTGATTATGTAGTAGTTTCATGAAATATAAAATAGAACCCTAGAATTGCATAAAAACACCTAAAATTAGTAACTAGGTGTTTAATCTTTAAAATTTCTTTAAAATCATCTTTAAAATATATATATTGCAACTCATTACAGTTAGTATAATCTTTTATAACTCATTTGCTTTTTTAGGGTTTGTTTTGTCTGGATTTAATTATTATCTTCCAAACTATAAAGAGTTGCTACATTTTTGTACAGTAAGTATTTACTCTTAATTGCATTTAACTTTAAATGTTGTTATTGAGTTTAATAAATATTTTTAATAGAATTTTTTACCAAAAGAAAAGGTGAAGATTATGTTTGGTATTCTTACTCCAGGTATTTTAGTTTAGTAATTATTGTTGTTTTTATTATTATTTTATGTTATTTTTTTAAATAAAAATTTGAGTTTTTATTTTAACAGTTATTAAAATATTTAGATGAAGTCATAAATGCAATAGAACTTGGAGTAGATGTATTTGACTCTGTGTATCTTTTGTTTCATTAATGTCAAAGGTTCTTTTAACTTAATGTTTTTTCCAGATTTTTATTCAAAATGTCAATGAGTTATGTACAATAAGCTTGGTGAATTAATTTACCATTTACTTTGTTTTTATAGAAAATCATTTTCTCATACTGTCTTCAGAAAATCATTACTTCATAGTTTTTATACAAATTTGATTTGTTTTTATAGAAAATCATTGCTCATTTATAGAAAATAGTTAAAATTTTATATATTTTCTTAACTAAATACTAAGTATTGCTTATGACTGCACTGAACGTGGATGTGCATTATCTTTTAAATATAACACAAAAAAAAAGTATGCTGAGAGAAGCCATTCATTTTCTAATTCTAACGGTTACCATAATAACAATGAAGTTGAATTTAAAACAAACAATCATATTGCAAAGTGTGGTAAAAACTTGGAAGATTTTGAAATGGATTTGCATGAGAGCAGGTTTATTTTTTGTAAAAAAAAAAAAAAAAAGTGTTTCATGGTAAATCTATATAATTCTGTAGTACATAAAGTAATTATTCAAAGTTTGTTGACCGATATTGATCCACTAAAATAAAAAGAGTAGACTTTTTTGGAAAATCAAATTTTTAGTAGCATCATAATACTTTGTAATTAAACAAATCATTTCAAAACAAAACTTGGCCAAGAGAAATTCTAAGTAATTAAAAAAAAGATCTTAGAAAATTAAAAGGAAAAATTGTGAATTAGTTTGATAAGAAAATTAGTTGTGGAAAAAATAAGTTCAAACTAGAGAAAGTAGAAAAGTAAAGCTTATTAAATTATAATTATTGAAAAAGACCTTATTTTAAATATTCACCTTTTTTTCAATTGGACTAAAAAGGAGAAAATAATTTTTTCTTGAGATTTCACCAATTTGAGCTTAATTTTATAAAACTGTTCCTTGGAAATTCTAAAAACTTTACATTTAACTTTATTGAAATGCACTAAAAAGGTGGGGTTTTTTTCCTTTAAATTGTCTTCCGTTCATTATCGTCCTAATTTGTTTGATTTTCTCCTCAGCTAGCATGAAAGCTCCACCTTTTCAGTGTTCTTGCGTTTCAATAAATTTAGATGTAAAAGTTTTAAAATTTCCAAGGAACAGTTTTATAAAATTAGGCTCAAATGGGTCAAATCTACAGAAAAGATAATCTGCTTTTTAATCCAAATGAAGAAAAGGTAAATTTTTTTTTTAAATATTTTTTTTATAATTATTATTTTTAAAATGCTACTCGAAATAATCTCATTAAATCTCGAAAGCATTATTTGGAATAAATCTCGAAATAATGCTTTCTCCATAAACTCACAAATTTTCTTATTATTTTGGGCTGTCAAGAAAATGTTAATTTATGTTTTATCTCCAGCTAAAATTGTTATGGTTTCAAAACTATGTTTGTTCCATCAATTATAAACACTCAATATTTTTAATTATTTAAAATAGTTTTTTTTATATTAATTTACCTCCCCAAGGCTGAGAAGGCCACTACAGTTAAGAAGGCTACTTTAGTTGTGGTTACAACCTTCTCTCAACTCTATAACTTCTTGCTTATGAGGTGAGTGCTCTACCTCACTACATATATTAGTTTTGTTTAAGTAATTTTAGGTTGTTTTTTTAAATATATTTATATTTATTATTATAAAAACTTGGCTCGCATTTCTTTTGATAAAATCCGATTATTCAGATTTTAAATCAAAATTTAAGGCCTAATACAAGAACAAATAACACTTTATAAAATGTTATGTGTTCTTGTATTAATTAATAATTAATTAATACAAGAACACATAAATTATTTGCATTTTTTTATTAAAGTAATTTAATAAAAAAATGCAAATAAAATCAAGTCACAGCTCTATCAAAGTTCTTTTCAAAGAATTGCATATAACAAACTTGCATAGCCAAGTAGATTAATTGATACTTAAATGAAAAGTTTTTTTTGGTGATAAACCATGAATTAAAATCAGATTTGAACTTCATTAATTTTAACTTAAACTTAATTTGAGCCACTAAATTTTAAGAAGAATCATTCAGTATGAAAACCTGAGTTGACATGCTTGGTATGAGAAATTGAGCTAGACTATTCAGTATACTTAATCCAAACCACTCAATATTTTCTTTAAAAAGTGAGCTTTCAGGTTGTTTTTATAATACAAAAACTAATGAGTATTGGTTAATTATATTTTTTACCAATTAGATGATGGCAATAGTGATTTTTAACAGTTTAAATATGGTACTATTATCAATTTGAGATTTAAATTTGGTACTATTATCAATTTGAAGTTCAAATTTGGTACTATTATCTATTTGAAGTTCAAACCAATCTTTAACTTAAATAATGAGTGATTCCTTAAGACTAAATAAGGCTTTAACAAATTACTTCTAATGCAGTCTAAACAATCAGACACACTAAAATCTTACTTTTAATGTTAATTACTATTATGTAATAATGTTGTTATTTTAAAACTGTTTATGGAACATTTTTGAGTACTGTCACTGAGCTTTAGAAATCTTTATTTTGTTTTAAAAGACTCAAATCAGCTGGCCTTATAACTATTAATCAAATCAGCTGGCCTTATAACTGTGTCCTCTACAGAAGATAGTAGAAAGAGTCACATTGTTATTTTCTTTCAGTAATTGTTACTACTGTGTTTTACATGTTTTAAAGTAGTTTTTTTAATCTAAAATAACTTTTTTAAATAGTTGAGGATTTTTTAAATATATAAAACAGTTTAATCTTTGTTATAAATAAGAAATGCCTAACACATTACTTTCATGTGTATTTGGCGTCATAAAAATTTCTTTAATTTTTTTTTAAAGGACGTTAACTTTTTTAAACTACCACAATACAATAAATTACAGCAAAAAGAGTTCAAGAAACAAAAAACATTTTTTTAAATGTTATGCAAGTATACAGAATGTTTATTTAATTTCATTTTTTTTTATATTAATAAAATTAAAAATTACATTTTTTTAAATATTTCAATTAATTTTTTTTTGTCATAAAAAATTAAATAAGTAAATATTCTTTTGCTTGCGAGATAAAAAAATTTTTTTTTTATTATAAATATCTCTTTTACAATTTCTTTTTTACAGTTTGTTTAATAACTTTGTATATTAAAAAAAATGTCACAGTGACCTACAAATTTGTTTTCTATTCAATTAAGGTTAGCCTAATAGAAATTTTTTTTTTCTTTTTAATCTTATCTCAATATGTTTCATTTGTCAATAACGCTTATATCGATCATTTAAACTTTTGTAAAAGTTTTTTTTACATGATTGTCATTCAAATGTAGTTTTTTAATATTAATTCATTTTTTAATCTCAATTACTTTTATCTTACTGCTTAAAAGATATCTTTTAATTTTAAAGTAAAAAAATAATGAAAATCACTTAATCAAAATCTAAATGTAAATTGTGTGCTGCAAACGCTTTAAAACAAGGTCTGAATTACAACATATTAATAATTGGAAGGGGAGAATAACCGTCTCTTCTCTTATAAAGTCAAATGTAAAGTTTTTAGAACTTCCAAGGAAATTGAAAATTGTAACTCTTGTAATAATACTTTTAAAATAACAGCTATTTTTTAAACCTGTAAATTTAACTAAAATAACAAAAAATCTCAGCTCAAAGATAAATCTTTTACACTATCACTAACATGGCTTTACCTACAGTAAACAGTAAACATTACACCTATATACCCATAGACACATAGCATGTTATTTTGCATAGTTTTTCATGCTTTTTTTTTCTTTTATAAATATATTGTCTTTATCTGAACTTATAATAGTAAACTTATATAAAGCAGGGGCATACTATGTTGAAGAAGAAGAACAATATTACATCTGGATCATCTAATTTATTTAAAAAATTATGTGAATTTCTAGTTTTCCCTAAGCCATGTATCAAAATCTGGTCACAGTTATTAATAGTTTTACAAACATAGAAGCATAGTGCCAATCAAAATGTGCAACATTTTTGAAATGGAAGGTGTTTTACTAAAGTTTCTAAAGATTCACACAATTTATAAAGAAATGTTTTTAAGTCCCTTCATATAGGGTCTATAAGTATTGATCCTACAAATATGATGAAGTTAATATAAATTCAAACTAAATTCTTTTTTTTTGACTTTTTAGAACACTTATTCCTTTATAACAGAGACAGCTGTAGCTGCTTCAACAAAACAAAAAATTACAAAATTTTAAATCAAAACTTTTTTTACATTATTTAGAGTTTGTGGTTTTAAAAGTTTGCTAAAATTTTTGTCTTCAAGAAACTTTAACAAAAATTTTCATCTTCAAATAAAACCAACAATCCTTTCAAACCAATGATACTTTTACATCAGAGTTATCTAGGCGTTCGAGATCTTTATCCTTGCATAATTTGTCAAAAACATTTACAATGCAAAACCTGATTTGTTATTTATGTAACACTGGCAACAGTGAAATAAGGATTAGAATCTCTTACTTTGATTGCATGAAGAATTAAATCTGAAAAATACTCTTCATTGCCTGAAAGAAATTATTCAGTTTTGAAATCATAGAAATCAAAAAAATTGTTAATTAGATTCTAATGTTGTCTTCTTTAAATTTTGTTGCTTTTTTGTGTGAAAAATAACGTCTTTTTATAAAAGTATTTGCGATTTTCATTGTAGCTAGTAAATTATAATAAATATAAAAGATACTTTGTTATATTTGTTAACAGGTGTGCCCAATAACAAGAAGTAGGTTGTTTATAAAAGTTTTAATAAAAGGTTAAAATATATTATGTATATTTAAATGTTTTTTTGTTATGTTTTTAAGATATTTTGATGATCTTCAAGCACTAGTAGAAGGTTGTTCATGCTATTGTTGTGTTCAGTATACAAGAGCCTACATACATCACTTACTTGTTACTAAAGAAATGCTTTCTTCTGTGCTTTTGATGATGTATGTATATTTATTTTTGTATTAGTTTTTTTTTTTTTCCTACAACTTGAAATGAATCAAGATATGCTTTTGCAAAACATAATAAATTTGTTTATATTTAACATTTGTTTATGTGTACGAATTATAGATTTATCCATTTGATGTGTGTTATAAAATATGGTTAAATTTATATCTTTAAATATCTTTTCTTGTTATACAATGTGTTTATAAATATATAATTGGTTTCAATAAAAAAGGCATAACTATTTAAAATATAGCTATTTTAAAAATATATTTTGATATAATATATTAACGATATTTCGCTGACTTATTGTGGTCAGTGTCATCAGTTAATGAAAAATACGTTATTTTGTAATATTTTTTTCATTACCTGATGATTACCAGGTTAGCGAAATATCGTTAATATATATTATATCATAATATATTTAAAAAATAGTTATACAATGCCTTTTTTATAAATATATAAATTTAAATCAATTTATATATTTATAAACATATGGTATAACAAGAAATGACTTAAAGATTTTATCACTGCTCTTTACAGCAAAGAAATTTACAATGAAACAAAAAAATTACAAAATTTGAAGATACAAAATGCAATTGCAAAAAATCGACTTGTTTTTCTTCAGAAATGTATATCATACAATATAATTCCAATTATGAAAATATAATGAAAGAATAAAGAAAAAAAATTATTAGTTCATACTCGAAACAAAGCAAGAGAAAGATTATATTTAAGTAAGAGTTTAGTTAATGAATTAAATTTATATCTCCAATCACAAATTACAATGAGTTAATTAATAAAATAACAAACAAATCTAAGAATTACCATTATTTTTTTAAAAAAACTGAGATGAAGGAAAAATACTATAAATTGCAAAATAATATCAATTATAAAATCAATTTTGAAAAAAATCTTCCTAATTGAATTTTAAAACTAGCTATACTAAATTTAACAAATAATAATATTAATATATTAATCTGGATAAAACAACTACTGAACTACTTAATCTTGGTCCAAAGTTTGTCCCATTACAAAAGAATATCCCTTATATGCGCCTTAGAACTTGAACAACAAAATAAACAACAGTCAGAGATTCTTCAACAAAGCTGTTCGAAAATCTAGTTCTTTAAAATTAAAATTAAAGATAATTTAACAAAACAACAATGCTTTTCTTTACAAAACCTAAAAAACATTCTCATCTAAAGATATATTCATTTGACAAAGAAGCAGGTTTTACTTTATTATACGAAAATGAAACAAAAGATAAATTAGAAGAACAAATAAAAAATAGTAAAGTTGTTGATTATGACCCAACACCCACATTCACAACTAAATTTCAAAAACTGTTATGTAAATTAAGAAAACAGGGTAAGTAATGCCGCTTACTTTAAAATGTATCCATCAGATTGCGTTCCACCTAGAATCTATTGAATGGTTAAACTCACAAACCAGAAAAAAACTACCCAATGCGTCTTGTTGTTTCCACTATTAACATACCACCTTATGAAACATCAGAGTATCTGGTCAAAGTTATTCAACCAACATTAAATAAAAATACAACTCGACTAATTAATGCATGTAGTTTTGTGAAAGTTATTCAAATTTATTCAACCAAAATTAAATAAAAATACAACTCGACTAATTAATGCATGTACTATATGCTTAAGAATGGATGATAGGCCCTAATGAAATTCAAGTTGCATTTGATCAATGATGCAATACCGGTTATTGTTAACATATTGATTGATGATTTGGAGAATTTAAAACTAGGACTAAATTAACTCTTGATATACACCAGTTAATTGAACTTTCATTAAGCAAGTTTAATTTTTTATATGCAGATAAAATCTGAATTTTATCTAATTCAGGTCCAATTGGTTTATCGTTGATGGTAGTCATAGCTGAAGAATTTTTGCAAAATATAGAAAAAAGCTCCCTTAATATAGCCTTTATTAATTTATTCCAACCAATAACTTACAAAAGATATGTAGGCGGTACCCATGCTCGCTTCGATTCGAAAGAAAAACAAAAACTGTATCTTTAAACTTCAAATAAACAAAACCCCTCCATAAAATATGCTGTTGAACTTAAAAGTGGAAGAAAACAGCTTAACTTTTTAGATATATCTATTACAAATACAATGAACGGATTTTATGAATTTCAAGTACACCGTAAGGATGCAATAACCAATGTTTAACTAAAACCAAACTCTAACATCAGCCCATGCATATTCACTGGCGTTTTTAAAGAATTTTTATAGAGAGCAAAACAAATCTGCTCTCACAAGAAATTGTTTTCCTCATAAATACTTTTTTGAAAACAGCGATAACACAAGTAATTTTATTAAAATCTATTTTATAAATCTTACCAAAAACTTACCAAAAACTTTTTAGACTGCATTTCAAAAAATACTACATCTAAACAATCAGATAAGCAGTTTGTTAAACTACCTTGGATACCTTTTATTGGCCTTAAACTTCAAAGAGAATTTAGAAAAAAAAAATCAGAGTTATATTTACTTCAGCTCCCAATTTAAATAACATACTATGCAACAACAAAACAAAACTACCACTGAACTCAAATCCGGGTGTTTACGAGCTTAAATGCTCATGCGGAAGTATGTATATTGGCGAAACCAAAAAGAAATTCATTTCATGAAGTGCGGAGCACCAAAGAGCCTGTAAAAATCAAAAATGGTCGAGTTTAGGAGTCACGGAATCTCCTAGAACAAGTGGTACTTTTGATTAGCTGAATCCTAAGACCTCGGCAGTCATTCCAAAATACATGAGAAGAAAAGATAGAGAATCCCTGGAGATAAATAAAGCAAGAGTTAGACATGAGATAGGTATTGGGCAAACTGTTCTAAATAGAGATGATGGGGATAGTGTGAAAACAAAAACTTGGGGACCAATTTTGACGAAGATTTAATTGACTCTACTATTATATTATTTGTTTGGTTTTTATATTTAAATGGTTAGTTTTATGTTATTTTGTAATGTTTTTTTCATTACCTGATGATGCTGACCACAATAGGTCAGCAAAATATTGTTATAATATTGTTATATCAAAATATATATAAAAAAAGTTATACACTATCCTTTTTATTGAAATCAATTTATATATATATATATATATATATATATATATATATATATATATATATATATATATATATATATATATATATATATATATGCAATATATATATGCTTCCCAAAAGAGGCGTGAGCTCACAAGTCTTATATGACCACAAACTTTGTTTTGACAGCTGGTTTTTTGCATGTTTTGATAATTAGTGCGTTTAAAAAATGCGCTAAGAAAACCAAAGTAAATTTAAAATAAAATTAAAATAAACAATCCATAAACTGAAAAGAGAATAAAATCTAAAAAAAAAGTTGAAAATTAAAACAAAAAAAAAATTAAAATCTTAAAGATTTTATTTAAGATAAATATTTATTATTTAATGTAAACTTAATTTTAAGTAATAAATAAAAAAATTTAATTTTAAATTACAGTTCTTTCAATCTTTATCATTATCTCCCATAAATAAATAGCTTAATGCAAGGGGGATCCAAAGAGAGTGGGAAAGGCCATGAGGGTGCTCGCCCTTGCAATTTTTGTTTTAGAAATCGATATATTTAACAAAGTACGACGTTTGAAAAAGTAAGTAAATTAGGGTGCAAATTTTAAATAAATTTTTTATAAAAAATTATTGAAATAGTTAAAAAATGGTTTACTGATGCGATTTTTTAAGATTTTTTTTGCATAATTCTTGTAGTTTTTTTATTTTCTTGCATTTAGTGTTAATATTTTCTTGCATTTTTTCAGTGATGATATTTATTAGATGCAAGCCAAGAAATGATACAAATAGTGTCTAAAATTTTGTTTAATCTATTTATATATTTGAAATGAAACAAATTTTTAAAGAAATAAAAAGTCATTAATACTAATCAAGTTTTTAAGCAATTTTTCATTTCGTATTATATTCCATATTACATTGAAAATTAAACAAACTTAAAGAAACAATTTCATCCAAGCTTCCAATTGTGTCAATACCATTTTAAAACAAACTAGGCTATTCATAAATTAATTGATTCCATAACTGCAATTAAACTGCTACAAAATTTCTCAAGTACTTTATTGCTATGTTATAAAAGGCGATCATTGAAAAAATAAGCTGATTAGAGTTAAATGCAAGAGATATGAAATGAGTACAATAGCTATTACAAAATCATTATGAACAGTTTTATCGTGGAATTATAATTTTCTTGGAGTCATAAATGTTAATGGTATAATTTTAATGAAGTCATAAATGTTGATTTGTAATACATTTGATATATTCAAGAAATAATAAATCTAAAACGTATACCTTGAAATGTTGCGCAATTTGTTTTATTTATATTATAGGATAAGAGACATTTGTCAACAATATCACATAAGCAGGCGGTGCGATTAGAAGAACTTGTTCAATCTCCTTCAAAGCGAAAAAAAACTAGTATCATTCCGACTTCAATAACTGATGATGTCACTGAAGCCTATTTAAAGTTGATGCGTACGGCTTATGTATTGGCTTTGAATTCATCTATGCCGTATAGTAATTTTAAAGTTCTTATTCAGGTTCAACGTGATAACGGAGTCAAACTATTATATATATATATATATATATATATATGTATATATATATATATATATATATATATATATATATATATATATATATATATATATATATATATATATATATATATATATATATATATATATATATATATATATATAATAACAGTGGAAAAACAACTATATTATATTTCAGTAGTGTATCACCATCGGAATATATAGTACTTGCATTTTAATTACTCTTATTGCTTGAACTTTATATTCGCAATAAGTTTTTAACAAAGATAAAATACTTTATTTTTTAATTTTCTCTATTTTTTTTAGCCAGAAAATTGATACGTTGCATTGCCCAAACAATAACAGAGAAAATAGCAGCTATTATTGCCAAGAAACCATTTATGTTTTTGCTTTCAGATGGAAGTCAAGCTTGAAAAACAGGCAGTGACAAAGAAGCAATACTAGTTTGAGTACAGCATTCTGGTGGTCCATGTTATTTTTTTGTTGGGCTATGCAATATGGTGAAGGAAATGCTGATTCCTTAAGGTTAGCATTAGACAGTATTGTTATTGAAAACAGCATTACAAAATGTAAAATTCCTTTATTGATTACCGAACAAAATTGATTTCTGCAACAGCTGATGGAGCCAATGTAAGGATGGGGCGTTAACGCTTAAATTAAAACAAACTTGCCCTTGGTTAGTTAATATCCACTGTGTGTGCCATTCAAGATGCTATGAAGCAATTTAAAGAATTTATGCTATGTGATAAGTTTTATACAACTTTATTTTACCTTTTGAGAAACTCTGGCAAACTTAAGGAGTCCTGTAAACATGCTGATGCTGCCTTATCAATTCAATATTATGGACTTAGTAAAATTACCAGAATGCAATTAGCAAGTAATAAACTCTCAGGGTTAGATGAACAAGAAAAAGAATTTAGTGATGATGATAATTGTTCTGCTGATAATAGTGAATGTAGCTGAATACTTTAGAATTCTTCATTTGTATTTATGACTTTTTATTACTTTAAAACAATTTGAAATATTTAAATAAAATTTTAGACACATTATTTGTTTTGTTCCTTGGCTTGCATCTATCAAATATCATTGCGGAAACAAGCACCCTAAATATAAGAAAACAAAAAACTACAAGAATTATGCAAAAAATCTTAATATAATATTAAATAATAAAAAATCTTAATATAATATTGCAATAATATTTTATAAAATTTAAAATTTGTTCTCTAATTTACTTACGTTTTCAAATGCTGTGCTCTGTTAAATCTATCATTTTCTAAAAAAAAAAAATTGAGCTGGAGTGAACACCCTGATGGCCTCCAACTCTCTTTAGGTCCTCCCCCCTCCCCCCTCCTTTCATTAACCTATTTATTTATGGGAGAGAATGATAGAGATTAAAAGAACTGTGAAATTTAATTTTTTAATTTTTCACTTCAAATTTAGTTTACATTAAATGATAAATATTTTCATTCTTTAAGATTTTAATTTTTTCTATTTTAAAACTGTGAACATTTTTCAAAAGATATGCAAATAATAATTCATTTCGTGCTTTTTAGATAAAAGTTCATCAAACTGCAGTACAGGAGCATGAAGTTGAAAAAAAAGTCATAACCCTAGTGGCCATATAAGATGTGCGACCGCACGCCTCTTCTGGGAAGGCCTGATTCCCTGATAGTATAACGCTGACATATTAATCAAGTGGACATTATTTTGTTTTAAAGCATGTTAATTACTTAAAAAATATCATGCCTCAAAGCAAATTCATTTTATTTAAACTTTATTAACTTATCAAATTACAATATTGTGTGGTGCAGTGGTTAATAAGTTTGATCGTGGTGCCTGCGCTCCGGGTTCAGTTCCTATTGGACTCTTTTTTTTTTTTAAGTATATTTTTTTATTAATTAACTAATTGATGCTAATATATTAATAATAATAAATATTAATATAATAAAAGACACGGCGGTTAATAAATAGTTAAGTAAATCAATTAATAAATAACATAAATGCGCGTAACATGTCTTGCTTTTAAAGAAAGACGTTATTGTTAATGCTCTTACTCTCGTGTCCTTAATACTAGGATAATAATATTTTTTACAAAATACGCCAACACTATTTAATTCTAGTGTGGCTTGCATTCAAATGCGCATTTTCGAACTGCTGTTTTAGCATTATTTCAGTAGGATTTATTATTAATGATTATAAATTATTACATAAATTTTGTTTTAAAAATATGATAAATATATAAGTATATGAGAATATATGAGAGTAATATATATTATTTTTTCTTTTAACACATGTTTTATATTGCAGCCATAATCTTCACCATTGGATGAACTTCTTTGAAGAAATACAAGAATCACTGAAAGAGAACAAATTTACTGAGCTGAAAGAAATTGTTTTGAATCAAAGATGATTTGAATGATATATATTTGTAATGTTTTTTTTTAAATATGTACACTCGCTACTCTATTCATAAACCAATCAAAAAATTTAAACTTTACTTGGTTCAAAAAAGAAAATTTACATAAATTTTAAACCAAAAAAACATTTTTGTACTAAATGCATACTAGCATGGTGTATGCATTTCACACTAAAAAAACAGTTTAAAAACAACATTTATATAAATTTATAAATATAAAAGAATAAAAAGCCACAGCATAAATATGTTTTAAAACGTATGTATGTATGGGCTCCTCAAATTTTCAGAACAGCCTCTATTTGTTGTGGCATTGAGACAATAAGAGACAATATTTAGTTTTATTTTATGACATCACGCTTTTATTGTGACTAAGGTTGGGTTCCGTTTAGAATCTTCTGCTTTCAATTTTACCAGTTTTCATGGGTATTAAAATGTTCGAATTGTTAGACCACAGTGTAAGTACATTGATTGTTTTTTCTTGGAGCATTATCTTAACAATTTTTTCCTAACAGCAAATTGTTCAGTCATTCATGAAAATATCAAACTTTCTAACTCGAAACCGAATAGACACTTCGTTCTTCAAAATTTTCTTATGATTCACAGAATCAACAGTCTCACCTTCTTGTAAAAGGTGTAAACCAGTATGACTGTTAGTAGTGATTGTATCCTAAATCATTGTTGTTAGATATTATTTAACAGAAGGTCCAATGTATTACGGATTAAAGTGTGTTTGGCAGTTAAAAAACATTGACTTGTGTGCTTCACCCTGCATATCTTGTGTCTGAGAGAATGACATTTGCCACATGTTAACATCTAATCTTTGTGTTGCTTTTTTGTGCAAAATTTGAGGCGATCACAAATTTTTTTCAAAAAAAAGAATGGCTTTAATGCAGCATGATACAATTGAAGATACAAGTTCTTGGCTAGGTTTCTTCAAACTGTGCAGGTAATAACATTTACCTAAGGAGGCAGTCAAGTAAGAGTTTGAAATATGAATGTTCTTGTGTGCTGTGTTGTCAGTTTTTAGGTTGATAATTTTTGATCTTCCACAAGATTTTTTTTTTGATTCATTTATTTAACCATAAAATCAAAAATTACAAATTTAATTATAATTTACAAAGTTAGGTTCAGTGTCACTCTTATAGTTAAAAACTAGTCAATGGTCACTCCATTGACTAGTTTTACCTTAATAAAATAAACAAAAAAAATTTTAAAAAATTAAAACAAGGAAATAATATAGAAAGTAAACTACATTAATACAAGTAATAAAAAAAGAAGGAATAGGAACAATAATATTAAAAAAGTTGGAATCAGAACAAAAATATAAAGGAGTAAGGCTGAGAAAAATGAAAAAAAAAAAGAGAATAAACGGATGAGATAAGATGAGAGAAAAAAATGAAAACAAAAATTTTAATTGCATAAGTTCAAAAGGAAAGAATGAGAGAAAAATATTTTTGCAGAAAAATATAAAAAAGCAAAATAAAGGCAAACAAATTAAAAATATATATACATACACTACTACATACAATATTTAAGCCTATATTACGCACTACATAGATTAGTTAAACAAAAGTAAATATCAAGATATATAAAAAAAGCAACTAAGTTGACAGAGAAAAATGCAAAAAAATAAATACATTCAACATTTTTTATATACATAAATACACAACATATAAGCAATGTACAAAATTAATTAACAATGCTCTTTTTCTTTTCTTTCCATATTGAAAAAATTTTAGTTCTTTTCTATTATTTTTCATTTTTGAAGACTTTTTTCTTTTAACTTTGTTTTTATTTGTTTTGGTTTTTTTTCTTGCTTTTTATTTTTATTTTTTTAAATCCTTTATTCTTGTTTATACACTTATTTTTTAAGCTTTTATTACCAAAATGTTTTTTGATTTGTTTTTTCTTCATTAAACTTTTTATTTTTTATTTTTCACCGTTAAACAAACACTTCCTCCATTTGCGATGTCATTGCAAAGATCAAAGATGGGTTAACCTAGCAATTGCTGAAACTTGACTTGAATAAATCAACAACTTTTTAATCAATTAATTTATTCAACTGTTTATTTTAATAAGCATTGTTATATTAAATAAATTAATTGATTAAAAAGTTTTACTGGATTGATGCCAAATGTTGACTTGGTACACTGAATGGTATTGTGAACATTTGTTTTAGGCAACTTTAAATGTGTAAATATCATTTGTTCAAACTTGCTGTCTTCCATTAGAAGTTGTACTTGTGCAGTTTTAACAATTTATGGTTTGGTCATGCTCTAAGATAATAATGATTGAATTACACTTTAATGTATATAAATAATTTTCCTATTGGTTGATAGCTACGCTATCAACCATGGAATGCATGCATGTGTAGTGTGTTGCCAGCATACATTTTTTGCATTTATAAGTAATTATCTATAATAATTATTAGTGGTCTGATCTTGACTAAAACTATATATATATATATATATATATATATATATATATATATATATATATATATATATATATATATATATATATATATATATACACACAAAAATACATACATATGTACAAGGCATAGAAAATCATTGATCAAACACCAACAAGAGACGTTTATTAGCGAGTATTTTTTTATCAGTCTTGTTAGGAAGAAGTGCAAAGTTTTTGAATAAATAATATATTTTTGTTTAATAAACGCATTAGTTTGACTTATAACTTTTCTTAAAATTACTGTGTATACTAATTGTTGTGAAAAAAAGTTTTTATTTTTTTCGCATTTTGCACTAAAAATCTTTTGTTAAGTAGTTGTTTTACTTTTTTAACATAGTTTTTCTGTTTAGGCTAAAATAATAATTAATGCAGATATTAAAGATTTTTTTATAGTTAATGTTAATATAGCAGATGGGAGAAAATTTGGATTTGAAGAAATTCAAACCAATTCACTACACTATAGCTGGTGCCACATCTGGTGCTTTAACCCGAATTATTAGCCAGCCTCTTGATGTTTTAAAAATACGCTTTCAAATAAAATCAGCTAAGGTAATCATTTATTTGTAAAATTGATAGAGTATTATTGAAAACATTAGTTTTAAGTTAATTTGCCTTATATTTGTTATAAAAATTTTTTTTCTCAGAGTATTAAACAATATGATTTTATTATTAGTAGTATTTAGTTATGTACAAAATAAAATTTAAAACTTGTGTTTATAGTTAATGGTTGAGGTAATCTTTAAATCTTGTATGTACTTAATTGTTGAGTTATTGTGATACAATGTATTTGGTAATTGTATGATCTTTTCATAATGTAAAATCAAATTCAAATATCAAAAATGTATCAATATTAAAATCAAATCAGTAATAAAAATGTAAAATATTTGTTAACAATTACACCTAGGGGATTTTATTGTACATCATATTAGTATTGCGATGTATGCAGCAATGTTCTAAGCATAGCTAAACCCACACTTTGTATTCTTTTTCATAATATTTAAAATTTTTTTTAAAAACTTTTTCTGTCGTTTCTTGGGACTCAGAGTAGCTGTAAAACTTTTTTTTTTTTTTATTTCATAATAATTTTTTCAAGTCTCAAATATTCCTATATACATGAATATACTTCTCCCAAGGTATTCTTGGAAATTATGTATCCAATAATAAGTTATAAGTAAAGTTTTCTACCAATGTTTTCCAATGATATTCTAAAATAATATCTCTCAATGATGCTCTACAAAAGTATCCTTCAATTATATTCTAAAACAATATCTTCCAATGATATTCTAAAGCAAAATATTTTAAGTAGTTTCTGACATTTCAGTTTCTTTCTTTGTCATTTTTGTTTTAGATTTGTGAATTGTTATTTTTCTTGTTTAAAGTAATTTCCATTTTCTCTAATCATTTCCCTAATAACTCCTAACTTAGTTAAGTGTTTTTTTCTGTGCATCAAAGTAATATGTATTTTGTTGCATTATATAAGTAGTCGAGTTTGCATTAACCCTTTCAGTCCTAGACAAAAAATAAATAAAATGATTGTAAGTAAAATGTCATCATCAATTTAAAAGCCACAAAATAAAAACAAATAGTCAGAATTTCATAAATTTGACTTTGTTTTGTTTATCAAAAAAACAACGACCAAACTACTTTTTTTAAAGTCTAATTTTTCTCAACCTCTGTCAGGTGATCAAGTGCTGTTTTTTGTGTGGTCACACTTACTAAAAAATGTCATTACTTGTCTAGCCGGTCAAAGGGCCTAAAAGGGTTAAATGTTTTTGTTACACTTGTGATATATTTGTTTTTATTTTTATTTTGGTTTTATTTTTAGATAGAAAATGTAAATAGTAACGGTTTAATTAGAACAGTAAAACTAATCTATCTAAATGAAGGTCTTTTTGCATTTTGGTAAGATTTTCATTTTAATAACAAACTTTTTACTTTTTGTAAATTTTAATTATTTAAGTGTGTGTGTGTGTGTGCAATAATACAAAATAATTTTTCTGTTTGTTAAGGAAAGGTCATGTTCCTGCTCAAGCACTTTCAATTACCTTTGGATCTTTCATGGTTAGTGCATTTTTAAAATATAAATATATATATAAATTCATGGCAGTGCTTACACCCTAACTCTATTAATGTATCTATATTACCATTGTGACATAAAAAATTGTTATTATTATAAGTAATTTTTTTTAAGTTTTAATTTTTATAGTAGAAATATTTATAAATATATATATTTTTAAATATTACATGTTTGATACTTACCTTTAATACTCTATTTATAACATACATCAACTGAGGGTTTTATGCATTCACTGAAGCCTCCAAAGATATAGTTTCATGCGCAATTAAATCTGCATAAATATTTGTGTTTCACAAACTCACAGGCTTGATTCATATGTACATTTGATTTTATAGTGTTGTTTTCATACTTTCAGGTTGATCAGATAACTTTTATGTCACCACTAAAAGCAAAGTTGTTGAACACATTTTTAAATAGAAAAAATAGTTAAAATTTAACATATTTTTTAGGCGATATAGTTTATAATAATTTTTCTTTATCATATGTTCTTTATCTCTATTTTTATTTTAAAAGGTCATCAGGTTTTTTACTTACTTGCAGGTAGAGCAATCTTTTAAAGACAAAAAAAGGTTTTTGTTATGAAATAGGTTTAAAAAAATTGGTTGATTTTTTATTTACATATCTAAAATTCATTTAGATGGCAAAAGATTTAGACTCATTTTAAATAGCTTTCTATAAATTGAGAACTTTAAGGTTTTCAGAGTGAAGTTAAGTGTTTGTGTTGGTAATCTTTTCTTTCTAACACGTTTTCAAAAAGTTTTCTCAAAATTATAAAAAAGTGTTTCAGAATTTGAGGAATAAAAATGTATTAAAAACAAAATAAATAAATTTACCATTAAAAATAATGTTTAAAATTTACAATTAAACATTTTAAATTTAGCAATAATTTCCCCTCGATCATCTTCATCCACTATTTCTGTTGTTTTAGTTTGGTGGGTGACATAAAGCTTTCTTTGTTTGTTTTCAGTTAGTTAGTTCTGCTTCTCATCTTTTTTTTATATCTATGCACAAACTGTTGTATCATTTTAACAGCTTGTTCAGATAATTCATTAAAGTTAGCTTGTTGGTAAACTTTTAAAGAATTTGAAATTAAAATTAAAACTTTTGAAGAAAAAAATTATTTTTTTCTTCAAAAGTGCGAAAGTTGTTAAAACTTTAAAGAAGTGGGTTGTTGTTACAACTCTCTGGACAGTTGAAAAATTATTGGAACTTTAAAGAAGTGTATTGTTGTTAACTTTGCGACTGTTTAGACTCTCTGAACAGTCAAAACTTTAAAGAAGTGTGTTGTTGTTACAACTCTCTCAACTCTAAAATACTTGAAAAATTGCAGCAAGAAAAACAAGTTGATATACAATTCATTAAGTTTATTTTAAACAATTCCTGTATAAAAATAATGCAAGCATTGTTTCTCAAAAGAGTTTTTTTAAGATTTTAAAGTTTATAACCTTTTTTATTATAAACATTGTATAAAAAATGGTTGCCTCAAAATGTTATAAAAAAATGATCGTATCATGTTTAGTTTTAAAATATTGTATTTTATGTATATAAATTAGAAAAAAATCTCAGTTAAATGTGGGATCCAGCGAGTAATCTAGGGTCGTTTGGGACTTTTTAGTTACTTCAGATCATTGCTCTTTCAAATATATAATATTATTTATTATAATATTTTACTGTCTATCAACTATTTTATTTTTATTTTTAGTTTACGTCATATGAAATTCTGCATTCGTCAAGGTTTTTATCTGAAATAACTGTATATCCTTCAGGTTTATGATCATTTGTATTTACCTATCTATTTTTTTTTATTGTTAAATATAGGGAGAATATAATGCATTGTTTAGTGTATGGAAAATATGAAAAATTGTTCAATGTTCAACATTTTTCAATGTGGGAAGATTATGGAACATTTTTTCAATTGAGGAGAATAAAGAAAATGAGTTAAAGTGCTAACATAAAAGCATTATTTTTAAAGTATTACATTAAGTACACAAAATTTAAACATAATTATAACATCATTGTTTTAACAGGTTGGAGTCTTTAGATATTGTTGTGTGTTCATTTGGTTTATTAACAAAATATTTTGTTGAAAATCCAAAAACTTTGTTATGACTGCGTCATTTTCACATAACTCTTGCTGAATATAAGTAATATCAAAACTAATTTGTTACGACTGCAAAGTTTTCTTAATACTCTTGCTTAATATAAGAAATACCAAAAATTTTGTTATGACTGCGAAGTTTTCATATAACTCTTGCTGAATATAAGAAATACCAAAACTAATTTGTTACGACTGCAAAGTTTTCATATAACTCATGCTGAATATAAAAAAATACCAAAACTAATTTTATTATCGTATATTTAACAATAAATATACGATAATAAATTTTTTTATCAGTATATATAAGATAATTTATCATACTGATTATTCTATGCCTACCGAAACATAAAAATTTATACAGTTGCATTTAATAGCTTTAACTCCGTCAATAAATGTGTTAGGTCTAAAATCAGGAATTCGAAAGCACAATCTAAGAATTGTAACTAGGATTGTTTTATTTTAAAGACAACATAAATTGTACATTGTTTTTATTAATTTAGCATTAGATTTTTTATGTGGAGGGCTTGCTGGTATGTTTGCATCAACAGCTTGTCAGCCATTTGATGTTATACGAACTAGAGTAGTTGCTCAGGATAAAGCATTTAAGGTAACTAATTTTATCTCTTGCTTAATGAAAAAGAAAAAAAAATGTTATGATTACTGTTAAGATTTGAATTATATTTCATAGATATGTCTGTGGTGAGATTTCTTATTTAAACATACTTAATATTATTTAAACATAATATTTAATATTATGTTTAAATAAGATAATGAGATTCTGCAAACCCACCCAAACACTGGTGTAGTTTGGGTGGGTTCGCAAATCTCATTTTTCTTATTTAAACATAACATTAAAAAATTATACAAGAACCTTCCATTCAAAAGTAAAGAAAAAATATCTCAAAGTTAAGTTATGATGGGGTTGAAAAATGATGCACAATTCTTTTAGATAAATTTTTTTAAGCTCAATTGTATTTTTTTAAGTAGAGACCATTCAAAAGTGAAGAAGTAAATCCAGATCCGATCCTCTTTTTTAGGATTTATTAAAGAAGAACTTTACACTGTATGGATGGAGCCAGGCAATAGGTTTTTATTTTACCTCAAAAATCAACTCAAGAAGAAAAGCATGCCATATTAGTTGCCAATCATTTAGTTAAATAGATGTTTTAATATGGTATTTATAAAGCGATACAAGTATTGGGCAGTGGTTTAACAAATGTTAATTACTAGATGGGAAGGAAATGTCATACCATTGTTCTCCAAATTGTTCGCCATGTGTGAACTCTCCCCATTCCTTAATTTCTTTTAAATTTAATCAATCATATAACTTAGTAAATGCAGTTTATGTTATTTAAAAAAACCAAGTGCTAAATATGCATATTTCATAATTAAAATGTATAATTTTTGCTTTTTATATTTTTAATATAATTTCATAATTAAAATAATAATAGTACTAATATATTTTCATATTTTTTTGCATTTTTTCTTCCAAAGTTTTAATAAGATCAGTCATTATGATAATCAAACTATTTAGAGCTTCAGATGTTGTTATTATATTCCAACACGCAAGCAGAATTCGTTATGTACTTGCACATTTTTTTTAAGAAATAAAGGTATCGGTTAAAACCTTAAACACATATAATCAAGAATACATCTTGCCAAACTTTTATCTATCTATATATATATATATATATATATATATATATATATATATATATATATATATATATATATATATATATATATATATATCTATATATATATATATATAGATACAGACACACACACACATACACACATATATATATCTATATATATATATATATCTATATATATATATATATATATCTATATATATATATATATATATCTATATATATATATATATATATATATATATATATATATATATATATATATATATATATATATATATATATATATATATATATATATATATATATATATATATATATATATATATATATATATATATATATATATATATATATATATATATATATATATATATATATATATATATATATATATATATAGATTAAAGTTTGGCCAGATGTATGCTTTTTGAAAATAAAATAGATATTTGTGTTACAAATTTATATATATTAAATGTGCTTTTTGAAAATAAAATAAATATTATTAGTTTATTTAGTCATAATGTCTGACTTTAATAAAACTTTAGATAAAAATAAAGCAAAAAATTATACAATTATTTTAGAAAACATACATTTAGCACTTAATTACGATATTTTTGACAACATCAAATGCATTTACTGATGCATATGATAGGTTAAATACAAAAAAGTAGGGAGTAGAAAAAGTTTGAACCTGGCAGCCAATTTGGAGAACAGTAATTTGTTGGATTAAAACTTAAACAGGCTTTTATGCACACTTTATACTTTTAGACATTTCAGTTAAGTTAGATAAAAAAAAACACTTTAATAATAAATATTGCAGTGAATAAGGATTTTTTGTTGGATACCATTACAGAGCTGATCATTAACAAAAACTTTGAAAAAGTGTCTGCAAGATAACTACTTGACTTGTTATACTGCATACTTAAGTATCATTCTACTGATCAAGCTTACAGTTACACAATTGTTACCTTGAAATAGGTCATGTTCTAAATGACAAGCATTTTTGATGGTTTTCTTTGGGTTCTGTAGGGTTTTTTCATTTTCTAATAGGAAAAAACCTTGAAAATCTATACTTGTTTATTAAATTATAATTAATATGCATTATACTTGCTGGTTTCAAATAAAGAAAAAAAAAATCCTGGTTGGATGGCCAAAGTCCATCTAAAAAGTTTTATTATTGGATGATTTTATTTTATTTATTTTATTTGTTTTATTTTATTATGTTTTATTTTAATTAAAACAACTTAGATCATAATTGTTGTTTTAATTTTTGATACGTTAAATTATGTTTATAACATAATTTAACATATTTTTTCAAAATGATTCAGTCAAGTATTGCAAAATTAAAGTATGCTAATAAATTGATTAATTTATTAATTGAGTCAATAGATTTGATTTATGAACCCTTTCTTAAAACAAATTGAACAACTCATATGGTCAGAGAATTCTGCACATACTTGTGGTTGCTCCAGATTGGCCATGCCGTTTCGAATCCATTGAGCGTTGTGTTATGCAATTTTCTTTTTTATCCAATTAATAGAATATAATTGAACTAAGTTTATAAAGAATTTTCTTCATTGTTGTTGGTTACAGTAGCTTGTTTGAAAAAATATCTTAATTAACGGAGAAGACATTAGTAAAAATAAGAAATCAGTATAGGTTTTATGAGCAAAAACATTGTAAAGTATAACCTAGTTCAAATTATTAAATAATTAAATAACAAGTTTTAGATAACACTTTAAATAACAGCTATTTGTTAATTATAAATTGTTTTTAATAAATATTGAGCTTATCAAAAATTTTACAAAATAAAATATTTTTAATCTTATTTTCCTCTTTAATCTGTCATATTTTGATTAGTGATTTACATTTTAATTTGTCACTTTTTATACTTTATTTATTTTCGAATTTAAAACACAGCAGGGCCTTTCACTTTTTTTTGAAAAAATTTATTTTTTGGGATTTAGAAGCCTCATAAAATATTTTACATAATTACACCGCACAACACATTTTTTGCTTCTTGAACGGTGTTTCTTAAAGGTTTTTGAGTGCTGATCACAAATATCACATCAAAATTTTTCAAAATCTTCAATTTTATCTAAGTTTTTGCTTAGGTTTATATCCAAACATCTCACTCCAGTTAAATTTACTTACTGTTATATCAATATAACAGTAAGTAAATTTAATGCTATAGCCATTTTGCGATATGTCTCGTCTATGTTGTAACAGCCGCGATACATTCTGCTATATCTCTGGCAAATATACACTCGCGTCTCAGAGACAATCTATAACTGCTCTTGTGAAGAAAGCTTATCATCTGTATTTTGGCTGCAAAATTGGTGACCAAGACAAGGAATGGGCGCCTCACATTTGCTGCACAACATGCGGTGTCAATCTAAGAGCCTGGCTCAGAGGCACTCGTAAGAGTATACCGTTTTCTGTTCCGATGATCTGGTGAGAACAAAAAAACCATGTGACGGACTGTTATTTTTGTTTGACTAATATATCTGGTTTCTCTTCCAAAAACAAGAAGTCAATTGAATATCCTAATTTGCCTTCAGCAATGAGACCTGTGCCACATGGCGACAGTCTCCCAATTCCGAAACCACCACAGGGTTGGACCTTAGATGAACCAGATGAAGAAACTCCAGTGCAGGTTACTGACAGTGACATTGACCCAGATTTTGAACCTTGCTCATCAGGTGATTCACATCTAATAACACAGTCAGAATTGAACAATTTGGTTAGAGATTTGGGTCTGTCAAAAGCAAAAGCCGAGTTGCTCGGTTCCAGGCTGCAGGGATGGTGTCTGCTGTCACCAGGTACGAAAATTTCTATGTTCAGAAGCCGGCACCATGATATCACCAAATTTTTTGCTTAAGTCGACAGTCTCTGTTTCTGTTGTAACATTGAAGGATTGTTCTCGGCCTTGGGTGGTGATCACAATCCATAAGAGTGGCATCTCTTCATTGATTCATCAATGCTAAGCCTGAAAGCTGTTCTGCTACACTATGTTAACGTTTATCCATCAGTACCTGTTGGCTACGCGGTACACATGAAAGAAACATATGAGAATATGGAACTGTTGCTCTAGCACATCAAGTATAGTAGTTACAACTGGAATATCTGTGGAGATCTGAAAGTCGTTGCTCTGTTACTGGGACTGCAGCTTGGCTATACCAAGTATTGTTGTTTCATCTGTGAATGGGATAACCGTGCCAAAGAGTCACATTATTGTCGACAGAGCTGGCCACTCCGCAAAAAGTTAGTTTCAGAACAGAAAAATGTTGCACACAAATCATTTGTCGAGCCAGCAAAGATATTTTTGCCTCCTCTACACATAAAACTTGGACTCATGAAGAATTTTATGAAAGCACTGAACAAGGGAGGTGAAGGTTTTCGCTATTTAAGACAGATGTTTCCAAGAATAAGTGATGTGAAGATCAAAGAAGGCATTTTTGTTGGTCCCCAGATCAGACATGTTATGAGTGACAAGCGGTTTGAAGAGCTGTTAGTTGGCCAGGAAAAAAATGCCTGGAAAGCCTTTAAAGACGTTGTTAACAATTTCCTGGGCAATTACAGAGTGCCAAACTACGTTGAAGTTGTAGACAAACTTATCCGCACATACCAGAAAATAAAGTGCAACATGTCACTCAAGGTTCATTTCCTTCACCCGCACTTGGAATTCTTCCCCGTGAATCTTGGTGCTGTCGATGACGAACATGGTGAGCGGTTTCACTAGGACATTGCTACAATGGAGAAATGATACCAGGGCAGCTGGAATCCGTCAATGCTTGCTGACTACTGTTGAACACTGCAACGTGATGCACCAGAAGTTGAATACAAAAGAAAATCAGGAGCAAAACATTTTTAATTCTGTTGAACTAATGGCTCATGCGGAACATAAACGTGATTAAATAGGTAAACATATAAATGTCTATTTCCTAGAGTTCCTACGTGATGCAGTAAAACAAAAACTATATTTGTGCATACCCTATAGGTACCTGTCACAATCACCTAAAACTTTTCAGGAAGCAAGATTTTTTTCAAAAATTTGTTGTGCAGTGTTACCTTTCTTTAGTTTTTAAAATTTTTTTGTAAAAAACAAAAATTTTCACATTTATTTTAATTAAGGGTTATTTATATTGCATTTATTTTTAATTGTAAATATTGTAAAAATTGAAAGAATTAAAAGATTTAAAATCTTATTTGCCATATGTGTGTGTTCATACCTTCAAAAAAATTTCATGGAAATTGCTGTAAAGGTA
Organism: Hydra vulgaris; assembly: GCF_038396675.1. Classification (NCBI taxonomy): domain Eukaryota; kingdom Metazoa; phylum Cnidaria; class Hydrozoa; order Anthoathecata; family Hydridae; genus Hydra; species Hydra vulgaris. The sequence continues at coordinate 43,610,265 of NC_088921.1, forward strand.
AACTTGATTTTTACGGCCCATTTAAGGAATTTTATTACAACAACAAATCATAATTCTATTGATTTTAGTAAATAAAAATAGTTGATAAATATAAAAATATATATATATAAAAAAATAATAATAACATAAAATAATATAATGAGTAAATTAATTATAAGTATTTAATAATAATAAATAAATGATTGATAAGGGTGGTGTCACTCTAACAGAATTCTGATCAAAGGAGTGACACCAGTTTTTAAATATAATATGATTATTAATAAGCATACACACATAGAACATAAACTAAGTAAACATACATAAACTAAGTAAATCATACTTTGATGATAATAATAAAAAATAAGCAAACAAGAAGTTAATGAAAATAGTTGTAGCAACCATAATTAAAAAAATAAGACTTTATTTTAAATATTAAGTGAAAATCATGTCAATAAGTTTGAACAAAATTGGTTTCAGATTTTTTTTAAATTGAATTTGTTTAAGATTAAGAAAAGACAATAAAGGTGTTTGAAGTTTTAGTTTTTTGAACTCATTCACTATGCATACAAGACTCTTGTTCCATTCACAAATGCACTGATCAACAACAGAATGTTTACCATACTTCTGAGTTTTAAAAGATGGTACATTATATATGTTTCTAGAAGAGTTCCATTCCATTATATATGTTTCTAGAAGAGCATGTACGTATTATTCTACTTTCTGTAAAATAGTCTGTTACAGAGGAGAATTTTTATTAAGAGAGTCAAAAACAAAAAGAAGATTAGCAACTTTTACAAGCACTGGAAAGGTTGGAATTTTTAGTTTTTTGAAAGATTCTGATGTTTCTGATTTGAAATATTGGAAGTTTATGATTCTTATGGGTTGATGTTGAGAGGACATTAATGTTTTGATGTGATAGTTTCCATTTTGACCCCAAATTTGACAACAGTAACTAAGATGTGATAAAAATAATGCACAGTAAAAATTCTTTAGTGTGAATTTATCAACATAATGACAAATTATTGAAAATTCGCCGTTAGCTCGAGTTAATTTCTTGCATAGCTCATCAATATGAAAATTCCACGAAAGATTGCAGTCAATTGAAACACCTAGATTTTTGATAACTTTTGTAGGATATAACCATTTATTATTAATTTTGATTTGAATTTTAGAATTGTTGCTTAGATTGTAATTTTTTTGAGAAGATGAAAAAAATATTAGTTCAGTTTTTTTGGTGTTAAGACATATTAGGTTAGCATTTAACCAGTGAACAATACCTTTTAGATTCAAATTTATGTTTTTACATAGAGAATTATATGATTTGTCGATATGCAATAGGTTTGTGACATCAGCAAATAGATGAATTGATGAGAAGCGAATAGAGTTGCCTATGTCATTAACATAAATTAAGAACAAAAGAGGACCAAGAAAACAACGCCTTGAGGAACACCGCGCACAACAGATTTATTAGTAGAATTGTAACCGTTAATACTTACAAATTGTTTCCGATCTGTAAGATAAGATCAAAAGCAGTCGCTTACAACATCCCGAATACCATAAAAATACCATAGTGAAAATACCACAAATACCATAGTGTTCTAATTTAGAAATCAAAATGTTATGATCAACCGTATCAAAAGCTATTTGTAAATCTATAAAAATACCACAAACAAAATGACCAGTGTCAAGAGCTTTTCTGATTATTTCAGTTATACTTATCAATGCATGGTAGAATGTTTTGAACGAAAACAAAATTGAAATTCATTTAAACAGTCAAAAGAGTTAAGAAAAGAGTACACTCTAGAATGCATTAATTTTTCAAGAAGCTTACTAATGTTAGATATAAGAGAAATAGGTCTGCAAGTTAGTGCATAAAAGTTTAGAGCAGTTTTTAAATATTGGAATAATACAAGATAATTATAAATTCGGAAAAGTTCAATTTATGAATGATATATTAAATAGTTTAGAAAGAATATTTGAAAATTCATAGTTAAAATCGATAAGAATGTTTGTGAGAATGCTATTTGGGCCTATTGACTTTCTTGGCTTCAAATTAGATATAAGAGATAGAACTTCAGGAATATTTGTTGGAGATAGAAGTAGACTGAAAATTTGGATATTTAAGATAATTTGTATAGTTTATGTAAGACAAATAAATATTGGATTTAAGTTTTTGTGCGGCGTTTGTAAAAAAAAGGGTTAAACTTTTTAGAGATTAGATTTGGTTCAGTTATATATGTTTCATTATCTTGTAAACAGTTGGAAGATGAGTGGTTAGAGTTTTAGACATTTATTAAATTATTTATTCCTTTCCAAATTTCGCAAAGATTTTTTACATTTTCTGTAAAAAACTTTTTAAAATTTTTTTACTAAGCTTAATTAAGGTAATTATCATGTATTTATATTGTTTGAAAGTAGTTTTAAATGTGTTTATGCTTCTAATATCTTTTGATCTTAGAATTTTTTTTTTAAAAGATTGTGTATTTGAATTGATTCTAAGATTCCCTTTATTAGAATTGCTTTTATGTAATTTACTCAACTATTTACATTCAACAGATTTTATTCAAAATATTAAACATTATATCTATTATTTTTGCTTTTTGCATTTAAATAAGTATTAAGTAAGATCTTATGTAAATAAGATCTTATGTAAGGATTTCATAGTCCCTCTCTAGCTGGGTATAATAGGAGTGAATAATAACTTTTATTAAAGTTTATAATTTTTTTTAAACTTTTACAATTTTTCATAGTTTAATTTTTTTAGAATAAAAGAAGAAAAGCAAAATTAAAATATTATTTTATCGTGAATTTTGAAGTTATAAGTGTAGTTATATATTGCTTTTCTGATTTATAACAGGTTTATTGTTGTCATGTTAAAAATGCATTTAAATATATTGAAAATAAAAGCAATTATCAAAATAATAGTACAAGTAATCAAAATAAATTTAAAAAATTTACGTACTTTGTTTTATGTTACTTTATTAAATATGTTTTTATTATATATGTTTTGTTATATTTTTACTTTGTTATTATTATTTTTATCTACTTTTAAGAGTTAATTATTTTACAAAACATTTTTTTGGAACTTATGATTAATTTTTTGGAACTTATGATGACTTTTTTAGAAAACTCTTATATCTTCTTGATATCTTTCAAGTAAACAATAAACTGAACTGTTGAAAAGATTTATTTTTTATTGCTTACATTATAATATTTTACGGCTTACATTATCTCTTGTAATCATGTAAAAATACATCTAGTTACATTGTAATAAATAGTTCATAGTTTTTAATATTTCATTGAAGTAAATAGTATATAAATAGTATAAAAGAAAATAAAAAAAATTAAACTGTTATAGAAAAAATATTGAATTTTTTAATTGATTCCTATGAAAATACTTGTAATATATTTTTATTTATATAATTTTTATACAAAACAAATAAGTTTTAAAACAAATAACCTACAAAACAAATAACCTACAAAACAAGTAACCTATAAAGCAAATAACCTACAAAATAAATAACCTACAAAACAAGTAACCTATAAAGCAAATAACCTACAAAACAAATAACCTACAAAACAAGTAACCTATAAAAAAAATAACCTGCAAAATAAATAACCTTCAAAGCAAATAACTTACAAAATAAATAACCTACAAAACAAATAACCTAAAAACAAATAACCTACAAAACTAATATTCTACAAAAAAAATAATCTACAAAACATATTGGGCTATTGCTCTTAACATATCAAAGGCTTTCGACAAAGTTTGGCATGCTGGTCTTCTCCATAAGCTTGTTTCATATAGTGTATCTTGGAGAGTTTTTGCGATTATCAAATTTTTTCTTTTTAACTGCTTTATTAAAATCATCCTCGAAGGCCAACACTCCTTCATTTCCAGTAACTTCTGGGATACCTCAAGGTTCTATTCTTGATCCTGTTTTGTTTATTATCTACATTAATGATCCTCCCAACAACCTTACACCTAAAGTAGCTCTTTTTGCTGTTGACTCAGCTTTATACTCCTGTCTTGACCAAAAATCTTCTTATTTTGATCGCTTAGAACAGGCAGCCAATCTTGAATCCGGTATCACTTCTGTAACAGATTAGGGCTCACAGTGGCTTGTAAAATTTAATTCTTTATGTCTTCTTGGAATAACGTTTACTACTGACCTATCATGGAAACCATTTATACAATCGATTGCTAAATTAGAATCTGCTAAGATTGCTTCTCTTTATCGTGCTTGCCACTTTTTCTCTCCTGATTTCATTTTCTACCTCTAAAAATCTCTTATTCTTCCCTGTATGGAATACTGTTGTCATATTTGGACTGGTTCTTCTAATGATACTCTGTCTTTTCTAGACAAGGTCCAAAAATGCATTATAAACATTGTTGGATCTGCTCTATCTGCTAAGCTTGAGCCTTTTTCCCATCGACCGTCGTTCAAGTTGCATCTTTTTCTCTTTACTACAAATACCATCATGGTTACTGCTCAAAGGAGCTATCATCTCTAGTTCCATCAACTAAAACTCATTCTTGCTTGACTCGTCATACAGCAAAGTCTTATTCTTTTACTGTATCTGTCCCTGCATGCTCTAAAAACTTTTATTTGTCTAGTTTTTTCCCTGCACTTCAACCCTTTGGAACTCTCTCCCATGTTTATGTTTTTCTGACTCATTCAACCTTAAACTTTTCAAGTCTTCTGTCAACCATTTGCTTGCTCTATAACTCTATTCTTTTTTTCTAGTAGCTTCCAACTTAGTAGTTTCTTGCAGCCTTGTTGGGAGTGAATCAGAATAATAATTAAAAAAAAACAAATAACCTACAAAACAAATAACATATAAAACAAATAACTTATAAAACAAACAACTTATAAAACAAATAACTTATAAAACAAATAACTTATAAAACAAATAACTTGCAAAACAAGTAACTTACAAAACAAATAACTTACAAAACTAAAACCTATAAAATATTTTAAATAAAAAAATCAGTTTTTTATTTTCATGATAAAGGTAAAACGAATTTTACTAAGTTCTTCTGCAACTCTTTATAAAGAAAATGGAACAAAAGGATTTTTTAGAGGTATAAAAAAACTTTTCTCTGTATCATATATGTTTGTATTAAAAAAAATTTTATCATTCATTTTGAAAAATCCTTTTTCAATAAAAATCATTTTGATTTTCATTATGTTTATTTTTAACAACTTTTTTTTATTGAGCTCCATTTTAAAAAATGGCTAAAGAGTGATTTTAAGATTCAAATTTTTTTTTTTTAACATAAATAATTTCTTCTTTCTACATTAAGTAATTATTAGCAAGTTTGCAGTGTATTAAATTTTTCAATTATAAATAACTTTGAAATTATTTATGGTCAATGATCTAAGTGATTAATGATGAGTGAGTGATAATCCTTGATGTGATTATCAGAGGTAAGATAAGGATACAGCATACAACAATAATTATAATTAGGGTATAATTAGTGTTTTCTGAAATTTTGGAGGTTTGATTGTATCTATATCAGTAAAGCATATAATTCATGTAATTTTTTTTTTTTTAAACAAAAAAATAAATTATATGAATTATATGCTTTTGCTTTAGAAGTCAAATTAGTAAAAGTGATTGTCTCTTCTCTTTATTACTATAATGTTTCATAAATCTTACAATAATAATTCATCCAATGCAGGTACCTATATGTATTACCATGCATACTTGCCCTAAGTTTCTTATCCACGTCCTGTTTTTACCTTAGTCACAAATCTTCCCGGAATTTTTACTATAAAAAAGATTTTCTATAAAAATATGTTGATATTTTTTAATATTATTTCAAACAAAATTTAAAAAATAAATGATGGCGTTGTGATTTTTTTCTTTGATTGGCAGAGCTCATTTCAGTTATGCACATAAAAATTTTATATTTTCATTTAAATCATTAATTAGATTCTTTAATTAAAATCCTTAATTGATTTTCCTTCACATTATACATTGCCAACTATTAATATATTTTCCTTCACATTATACATTGCCAACTATTAATATATTTTCCTTCACATTATACATCGCCAACTAATAATATATTTTAAATGTTAGCAAATATAGTAATTTGATTTGATAACCTCTTTATAATTGTAAAAAAAATATTGTTTGATGACCTAAAATTTTAGTTCTTCTGAATATAACTCAATAACAAAATGTTGTTTTTCTGAAAATAACTCAATAACAAAATGTTGTTTTTCTGAATATAACTCAATAACAAAATGATGTTAAAAAAACTTCTTGTACTCATTTTAGTTAAAGTTTAAATCACAAAGTTTAAATTATTCATTTATTTTAGATGTTAATAATCATGACAATTAAATTTGAGAATAAATTTTTAATCATATAAAATTTTTGATCGTCAATTTGACACTTGGTATCCTCAAGTCTTTGAATAAGTTAAACCAGTAGGCATGGAGTAAATAAGCTTTTTCAAGTATTCAAGAGTGAAAGATTAAATCCTTAACAGACTTAATTAGAGGCCAATCCGATTGGTTTTTTGTGTGCAGGCTATCAGTATTTTCAATGTTTTGATAAAAGTTTTGATAAACAAGATAATTGATAAATTTCAATGATTTTGATAAATGGACATATCCAAAAAGTCACGCATGGAAACTCGTAATTGTTTTGTCCATTTTTTTCATAAATATAAAACTAGCCATCTCCAATTTACTCCTATTTAATTCATATATATATATATAAATATTTTGTAAATAAAAATGGTATACATAAGTAATGCTATCAAAGTATAAATTTAGTTTGAAGTGGAATCAAACACAAAACAGAAAAGGGCCATTTTTAGTTACTAGATAAATAAACTTTAATTCCTCGGAAAGTATTAGTTTTAGCAGTATACTTTTTTTTTTTAATAATTTTTTTAGATATTAGTAAAGATTTTAGTAAAGATTTTTAGAAAGTTTTGGGATTGCACTATGTATCTTGGAGTTACAACAATTTTTTAAATGCAGTTCAAGAATGACCACATGGAAGTTGTGAATTTATCAACTTCATGCATTTATTTTTATGAAAAAATTGCTTGTGAGTATTTCAAGTAAAATTTTATTTTTACAACTCGTATTTTTGATGAGAAATAGCAGACATCAAAAAAATTTTTATGAACAACAAAACAAATAATCAGAAAAAACAGCTGTCGTACCATATGTCTAATGTTTTCATAAAAACAGCTGTCGTACCATATGTCCAATGTTTTCATAAAAACAGCTGTCGTACCATATGTCCAATGTTTTCATAAAAACAGCTGTCGTACCATATGTACAATGTTTTCATAAAAACACCTGTCGCACCATATGTCCAATGTTTTCATAAAAACACCTGTCGTACCATATGTCCAATGTTTTCATAAAAACACCTGTCATACCATATGTCCAATGTTTTCATAAAAACAGCTGTCGTACCATATGTCCAATGTTTTCATAAAAACAGCTGTCGTACCATATGTCCAATGTTTTCATAAAAACTAATAAAAGGAGTGTAACAACCAAATTTTTTTAATTCCATCACCCAATACAATAACTTAATTCATATATTAGTTTTACAACATAAAGACAACACTCACATATTGGTATCATCTTCTAATCAAGAATGAGATCTTGGTATTTAGTAATTACAAGTTATAATAGTCATTCATAGTATACTAAAGCACAATTGTCAGCACAATCAAAACAGGCAGCAGCCAAAGCCAGTGCATCACTAGCATTGCTCAAAAGGAAGTTTAAGTACTGGAATGCATAAATACTCAAAACACTCTATAGCATATCACGGCTGTTTCAAACTGAGCTTAACGGCTTCTTGTTATTTTTTGAAAATATTGGCTTAAGGGGTGTTACTAAAACTTCTATAACTATATAAAAATATTAAAGATAATTTTGTTTTGTAAAAAGAATAAAAACACCAATAAAATGTTTCATCTTACAACATTTAATGCATTAGTAAAAAACCTTCTTTAAGTTTAAAAAAAACGCGACAAATGATGAAGTTGGCTGAATTCAATTAATTTGATGTTACTTTTTATCAAAAAAAAATCAGAAAAATTTATTTCTGATAGTTATTCTCAAATATACCCATTGTTTGACCATTATAAAAACAAAAAAACCTTATTTAATTGTTTAAGGATAGCTAAAACAGACTTTATTGAGGTCTGAAAGCAAACTGCACTATTCGCAAAGTTATGAAAAATGTAGTTAAAAGGGGGATTAGCTGTTAAAAGAGTATATTTTTAAACCTAGGAGTTCTTGTTTTAGAAACTTATTTTCCTAAGCCAATAAATTCATTGCATTGTAAAATAAAGCCAGATTTCGATTTTGGAATATTTAGTCAAAACATTTAAAGCTTGAGCATTTATTTTTTTCTGTGCATACAGTTCTAATAATATGGTGTTAAGTTGTTAATAAATAAACACTCACCAAGTCTAATAAAATAATTCATGACCAAATTTGAGTTTAAGTTTTTGAATTAACCTCGCTTTTGGTAGTAGAATTGTTTTATAGCACTTGAATCTATAGTCTCTTCTCTCAGTAAATAAAGTGTTTGAATATACAAATAGCTAATTGAAATCTTTTGAAAATTTGTTTTTATTCCCATTAAAAACTGTTTTATAATCAGTTGGTTTACTGATAGGTTCTTTAAGTAGTAAACTATCTTTGTACATCCAATTGATATCAGATTCATACTCATGCTAAACCAGAAAAACAATTGCTCCACTCAAAATTTTGATAACGTTTACAAATTCTTAATTTGTTGAACTAAATTTTTACACCAACTTGATATGAGATTTATATTCCATTCTTTAACCAGCGAGGAGGTATGTAGAGCAGAGGTACTGCAAAGGTAGAACTAACTTCTGGTGATAAACATCGAATGGATATGTAATATATCTATAAAAAAATGTTGCATATAATGAAGGACAATACATTTTTTAAATTAAATACACAAACATACAAGATCATACCCAACCAACATACCAGTTGCTCTGATTACAAGTTAATATATAAAAGCTAGATTTTTACATACATTTGATGCAAGACTAGTATTCCATTCTTTAACCTGAGCGAAGGTATTGCATACGTATAAATAACTTCTGAAGATAGGAACAGAATGGGCACCTACCTAATATATAAAATCAATATATTAAAAAATAATATTTTAAACTAACATTACACAAATATTAGAACAGAATAAAATTATCTTATATATAAATTAAAGATCTCATACAATTTATCTTACTTGTAAATAGTTTTTTTTTTGTTGTTGTTGTTTTTAATTTTTTAAATATTTTAACTAAATTTGATGACCACAAACAAGACAAAGACCTTGTCTATAAAATGAATTTTCGCCACGCTCAGAACACACAACACACTTTTTCACCTTAGAGGCTTAAAGCTTCCTATCAGCTTTGCTGTGCAATTCAAAGTGTTTTAAAACAAGATGCAGCTTCTGCTCCTGATTTCTTACTGAATGCAACTGTTTAATTCCTTATTTACGCTATTATGCAAACACTCTCCCTCCTCTTCACTTAGCAACCCAATAGTTTTATGGAATTTTACAAATAGTGGCACATTAAAAATAAGTTCATGCATTTTTCGTGTGATACTTTCATTTGGAAAGCAAGCATGAAACTCAATAGCAAATAAATTTATATATTGATGAAGCTCAGTAATTAGCCTAATACTCATAGTCTCTAATTGAGAACTTAATGAGTTACAATGTGTGTTGAGAGCCCTATTTTTAGAATTTAAATCTGTAATTTCAGCTTCCAACTTAAATACTTGCATTTAAAATTTTTCTATTTGCTCCATATTTGTTTTATTTTCAGAAGTTAATTGATCAATTTGATTCAGTAGCTCCTGACTGTTATTTAAAGTGAAAAAGTCATCTGCATCTGCTAATTTTTTTTTTTTGGGTGGAGCTTGCGACAGTTGCATTTTAAAAAGTTCTTCGTTTTTTATAGCTTTAAAATTTTTTTTATATTTTTTTTGGCGTGTTAACTTTAGGCACATTTTATCAAACTCGTCATTACTAGGCATATCAAAATCAATTGGCAAAAAAAAACTCATAAACTAAATAAATCACCTCTTATTTTAAAGACTGTCATTAAAATGGAAATGACATTGTTACTAATCTTATCTGTCCTAATTAATCGCTTAACAAAAGGAAAGTTACATCTATCTTCCCAACCATTTTTCCATCCAATATGTTGTTTTAGAATTTCCCTCTCAGTTGAATACATTGTTATCAAAATAATATTGACTTATTAATAAATATAATAAAAACAAATAAAATAATATTAATTAACAAATATATGCACTAGATAAAAGTGGATTTAACAACTTATCTGATATTAGTTTGATAATCCAAAGAGAAAAATTCCGCGTAACTTTGTTTACTTTTATACTTCAAAAGTTGACTCGCCGAAACAGTTGTTTAGAGAATATTCGTTAATAAATAGTTTGGGACGTAACGCATAAAGGTTACGTCATCGCAAAAAAACGTCAACACAAATGTACACCTAAAACTAACAAGATTAGTTGTAAAACATGACATTTTTGAAAACATATTTCATAACATAGCTGAAGGCACGTAAAATGATTTTTTTATTTTTATTTGCCTAAAAAGTTGAAATTTCATTAACTTACGTCTTCCATCAAAAAATTAGAAAAGTAGTTCTAAATTATTAAAAATATTTTGGCAGTATTTATTTTTATACCAATTAATGTAAATATTTATTTAACAAGGAAAGATAGATCTTTTATATTTTTTTAATTGCAAGATGAAAGCATTTATATAAAAAAGTTACTATTAATTTAAAGTTTGTGAATTTTTATACTTTTTATGCGGAAATACTTTTTTTTTTGATAAACTCATGACGTCACGCTCGTTTTTATACTGAGTGAAACAGCCGTGATATATGTGAAGCCACACCTAAAATATGGCAAGCCAATATGGGCTCCAATAAACAAAGCTGATGATTCAAAGAAGAGCCACCAAATTAGGTAATTGGTTAAGGAGCCTTAAATATGAAGAATGATTATTTTATCTCAACATCCAATCAGTTAAAGTCTGAAGTACAAGGGCTAATTCAATTCAATATTTTAAGGTAAACACAGGTCTTAACAGTTCATCCTGGTTCCACCCACCATGCAGGTGCAACCAGGATGAATTGTTCTAGCTCTGTATACTGTCCCAAGCCCCTTGTGCAGTTAGAGGTATAAAGAATGATCGAACAGTCAACACAAATTTCAAAATCACAACAGTTTTGTAATTGCAAGATAAATATAAATTACATTAACTTTTATACACATATTTTATAAAAATTTTTTTTTAATTTCTATAGTTTTTTTTGTTTTTTTATGTTTTTTTACATTTTATGTTTTTTTATGCTTTTTTATACTTGGGGTCAACCTTAAACAAGAAAATTGCAAAAAGAGTTGTGCAATACTGTCATTTAACATTTTTTCTCAAACTAAGTAGTTGACATTTGGAATAAACTTCCTCAGTAGGTTCATCAGGACCCCCTGATGAACCTACTGATGGAGAAACATGCTGATGAAAACAACTAAAAATTAAATAAGTGTTTTTACTAATTTATTACAGAGCTCTGTTCTTTAAGAACATTTAGCACTCTATTTGTAGAATACACTAACATAATTTTTATATATATATATATATATATATATATATATATATATATATATATATATATATATATATATATATATATATATATATATATATATATAGATATATATATATATAAATTACCTATATATATATATAAAAAACCTATATATATATATATATATATATATATAAATTACCTATATATATATATATAAAACCTATATATATATATATATATATATATATATATATATATATATATATATATATATATATATATATATATATATAGATATATATATATATATAAATTACCTATATATATATATAAAAAACCTATATATATATATATATATATATATATAAATTACCTATATATATATATATAAAACCTATATATATATATATATATATATATATATATATATATATATATATATATATATATATATATATATATATATATATATATATATATATATATATATATATATATATATATATATATATATATATATATATAGGTTTATTACCCACTTTACTTGCAATATTTCCTTACAATGGTATAAACTTTGCGTTATATGGATCGTTTAAAAGAGCTTGGCTTTTATTGTCGATCGAGGTGAGTTATTATATTCAATATTTTAGTAAAAAATAATTGAAAAAAAATATTTTAAATGTAATATTAATTGGTTTATTAATATTAATCAATATTAATTGGTTTTACCTTTAAAGAATAAAGAGACTAATGTTTCACGTCTTTGTTGTGGAGCACTTAGTGGTCTTGGAAGTAAACTAATCCTTCTACCATTTGATACAGTAAAAAAGCATTTGCAAGTTCAAGGTTTAAATGATTATACTAATGAGTACAAAGGAATGTTTCACTGTTTTAAATGTTTAGTGAAGAAGAAAGGATTTATGATACTGTATAGTGGAACATTTCCTGCAGTTTTAAAAGTATGATTTATATGTTTTTTTAATTTTAACTTATTTTTTTTGTTTTGAATAACTTTTCTTTTTTTGTTTGTTTATAGTCTGTGGTTGTTGTGGCAACAAGCTTTGGTTTCTATGAGCTTATTTGTGATATGCTTAATTATATTGACCCCTAATTAATACTTTTTAGATATTGTTTATATACAATTTCTAATGAAATAAATTATTGAATATTGAATTACATACATAACACATAAGTATTGTTTTTAATAAATGAATACATAATAACAAGTATTTTCTTTTTAGTAATAATTATTTTCTTCTAATAATCAAATATTAATACAAATATTACATTATAAAATATTATTAAAAATATTACATAAAATATATAAAGATAAAATACTATTTGCATAAGTTTTTTTTGCAAATCGGCACAGTTGCTTCAATTTTTGAAATAATATTGGTACAAATCAACAAATCAAAAAATAGAAATTTTGATTTGCTAATTATACACTTTACAAATCTGTTTATGTCACTTAAAGACTATTAAATTTATTGTGCATGTTTTAACTGTGTAACTATAGTTACATATACACAATTACATATAGACAGGTAAAGAATTTATTTTATATAATTTTTTAATTTTTGTTTTAGCTTATATATTATTTTACTTAATAACATGTATAGTATAATTGTGCATGTAACAGAAAGATGTGACATTAAGTAGATGCAAATTAACTGAAGTAGGTAAAGCAATATCAAGTGCACATTTCTCTACTAATTTAAAAAACTTTTTTTTTTTTATATAGAAGTATACAACAAACAACAAAAAGTTATTTTCCATTAATGATCATTTTATAATAGTAATAAAGAAGTAATAACAATAATAAAAACAATGATAATTATGAAAGTAATTAAATAAAAAATATAATAAGATAACAAATTTAATACAATTTGTTATAATAATAAGTTGCAATAATAAAAAATAGAAAATAAAAAATAATAGTAGTTATATGTATTATATTATTTATAATAATAAGTTGATGATTTATAAGGATGGTGTCAGAAGTCCATATGAGTGAGACCTTTTTTTTAATATGATATAACTAATAATAAACACATAACTAAAAAAAAGTTTGTAATGGAAGAGAGTTAGGTTCTTAACATAAATTAAAGACAACAGAGGACCAACAGCAGAACCTTGAGAATCATAACACATTACAGATTTATTTCTAGAATTGAAATCAATAATACTCACAAATTGTTTTCGATCAGAAAGAAATGATATAAACCATTTACAACAATGGGAGTTCCATAATGTTTTTAGTAATTTAAAAAATCAAGTATTGCAGTTGACTATATCAAAAGCTTTTTGTAAAACGAAAAAGACACCACAATCATTAAAGCTTTTCTGATTTTTTCAATTTTGTTCAAAACATGACAACTTCAATGTTTTAATTGAAAAGCTTCTTACATAACTTCGTGGATTCAGACTGGCACGGAATCTTTTGTTCCCTCACGACGATTCCAGGTCAAGCCTCGCTCTCCTCCATGGTTTTCCTCACACAGTGCTGCTGCGAATGCCAATCAAAACTGTTACTTCCATATCTATCAGCAAAACAATTCTCCAGAAAACAGACATCTGTTTATTACTGCTAGAAACCATTGTAAAAAGGTTTTGTCTAACGCCAAAGCCCGCTTTTCTTAGGTCATGAAATCTCATATCTCATCTCAAAAATTAGGCTCTCGTGACTTCTGGAAAATGTTTAATAGTATTATTAATAAGGGCAAATTTTTAATTCTACCTCTCTTATATGGTTCAGACTTTGTCACCTCACCTAAAGACAAAGCTGAATTGTTTGCTAAGAACTTTTCATCAATATCATCTCTTGATTCCACTAGTTGCGTTCTACCTGATTGCCAACAAACAGGTTGATCCATTGCTTGACTTTCGTATTACTCCAGCTTCTGTATCTAAAGTGCTTTCCTGCTTAGACTCTTCTGCAGTTTGTGGCCTGGACAACATACCTGTTATTGTCTTGCAGAAGTGTTTTCCAGAGCTGTCGTTTATACTCTCAAAACTATTCAACAAGTGCTTATCAGAGTCTTATTTTCTTTTAGAAAAGATAATTTCAATAAATGTGGATTCTAAACAATTCCAGAAAATGTGGATTCTAAACAATTAGATGTGAAAATCATTAAATCATTTCCTTGTTTGTATATTAGTTTTTTGATAAATATAAAATGTACTACCACAAGAAGATTTAGTTAATGTGTGTTAAATGTAATTATCAATGAGAATGGGATGAATTGAGGATGTTCCTCCTATTAATTTTTATTCAGTTACACCAATAATGGAAAAATCAAAGTTAAATAATGATTATGTTTAAAACCTAAAAGTGTTTTTGTAACAATGATATCTTTAGATGAAAAAAAGAGTATTTATTTTGTCAAAGTATAGTGAATTTGATTATGTCATACTTAAAAATATATATAATGATGGAAAAATTTCTCCGGAATTTAATACATGAGATGAAACATCATTAATTTAATTAAAAACTTTATTTAAATAAAAAGACAAGAAAAGGTTTGTAGACAAAGGTAATTCGTCGCTTATAAGAATTTTATCAAAATAATAATTGAAATCCGTTATCCGGTACATCTGTGAACAAAAAGACACTTTTAGCACAGCTTACACAATGCTGTAATGACCGACTTGATTGTTGTAAACTGTATTCAGTATCAAGCCTGTCATATTTTTTATGAATCTAAAACAAAAAAATATCAAACAAACATTTCATTTAGCAGCAATTGACTAATTTTTTTTACACGAATAAAAGTTTGCCATTGTAGAACTGCAATATTAGAGAGGATGTTAGAAATAATGATTAAAAAGTAAATGCCTATGTTAATAATTTTATCCTCTCTTCAAAATATTAAAGCTTAATAAACAACAAAGTATATTGATAAATATTTCATGGAAGAGATCAAAAATATCCTGTAAACCTGATGACAAAGTGGCTTATAAAACAATTGCCTCAAAATTTATCCATTTATCAATATTATCAAGAAGCTAAAGAAATAAAGGTGATAAATAAAAAAAGTCTGGGTAGTTTCTTTAATTTTGTAAATGGTAAACTTTAAATGAATAGTTTTATTATAAGGTTTTTCAATTTGATAATACTCTTTCTTAAAAAAAAAGAATTATTGTTTTGTGTTTTGAATGACTTTACTAGCATTTTTACAGTTGATAATGGTTATCACCTTTTATGGATTGTTTTGGTGTACATACAACTTGCTTGTTGTCATAAACTTCTTTCCTTCAACTTAAGAAAAAGCACTAAGATTATTTAAGCACTTACTTTAATGGTTTAGATGACATTCCAAATAATAAAATACTGTCAATAGTTTATCAGTGCCCTTTAGCCATTTTTTTAAAACCTCATTTAAAAATGGTCAAAAAATTAATGTCAAACTCGAAAGTAGGCATATGTTATTTCTATTTAAGAAAGCAACAGTTCATTATAGTTATTGTAGTAATTATATCTCCTTGACAACTACTTTTTGCCATGTAATGGAAAGAATCATTAATAATGAACTGAAAAATTCTACTCAATAAAACTGCAATTTATTACTCAATAACCTATTTACATAAGAGTAACATGGTTTAAGTACAAGTAAACACAGAACTTGTACAGTTAGTACAAGTAATGTGTTTATGGTCATAAACATAGTACTTGTACTAACATTCTAGAAAGTCTTCATGACTGGACTTAAAATCTGCAGCGCCACATTCTAATTGATATTGTTTATTTGATTTTATGAAAGCTTTTGATTCTGTTTCACATCCCAAGTTACTAATGAAATTACCTGCTTGTGCATAGTTTTATAATTTATAAAGCTAGTTTAAACTGAAAGTTTTTTTTTAGTTTGGTGACAAAGTTTCTTTGTTGATAACAAGTAAAAATTAATAAAAAGAAGGTCTTATTAACCTTGGTGTGGGTCGGAAAAGTTTTCTAAAAGTTATTAAAAGTTACATCCCATATATTACTCACCTGAGAGAACTGTGCATCCTATGTTAGAATATTGCTCACTGGCATATCACCTTACACTAGATAAGTAGAATTGAGAAAATACAACTCTTCTTTACTAAGGGCTGTATCAGTGTTCACTAAGAGCAGTATCAGTTCTATAATAAAGATCTAGTTTTTTAAATTTATGTTTTTGACACTCTTAATTCTTGTTTATTTGATTTTACTTCTGAAGAATGTTATTTTTAATGGCTTAAAAAATTTTTAAATTTATGTTTAACAATTAACTTATTTTATAAATTTTGAAAAATGATATATATGAACTGGTTTTTGAAAACTTCTGATAAATGAGGTTTAAAGTATGGTTTTATGGTGGAAAATATTTATAATTTTTATAGTTATATTTATAAGAAATATTTATAAACATTTTTTCATTTTTGAAAAATGCGTTTAAAAATGAAAACAAATTTTATTTTAGATAAAAATTCATTCAAAGTTTAAAAAAACATTCAAAAACATATGATATACATATGTAAAACATTCAAAAACATACATAATATGTTAACATGGTTTTGAAGAATTTGTTTTTAATATATTGAATACTGTTTTAAAACAATGGATGAAAATTTTAAAGTTATACTAGATGAAGACACATTACAAGAGTCTTTGGCAAGTTATAAAGATCAGGTCTGATGTTATTTAAAAAGATTAAGTAATAATTTTTTATAAGTTTTTATTACAACTTATAATTATTTTATTTCATTTTTTTGGTTTTAGCTTGCTCAAATCATTAGTGTTATTTCAACAGCTGATGATGCATTAACCAAACTAGAGTTATATGATCTTGAAAAAGATTTGAAAGAATTAATTTCAGTCACTGAAGGTCATTTTTATGTTTAAGGTGTTAATAGTTTTTGTTACCGAAGATTCTTTTTTTAAGAAGGTTTTATAAATAAAATTATGAAGAGAATATTGAAAGAGTTTTGTTTCAATGTTTTTACATCATGTTACCTTTTTAACCTTGCTATATAAAGTAATAATAAAAATTATAATGAAAGTTATTATCAATGCATTTATAATGATAATAAACTAATTAAATAAGTGTAGAAGATTTGCCAATATGTTCTATTTTTAAAAAACTTGTATTTTAAGACTTTATATATAGATTTAAAGACTTCTTAAGTTTATAGTGTAAACCTAAATTTAAGAAAAAGTTACTTTCCTTGAAATTGAAATTATAATGAGTTTTTTTTTAATTTCGAAAACAGTTATCAAAAGATCTTGCAAAAATTATAAACAGATAATTTTAAAAAAAATATGTTCAATATTTCTGGGGAGAATTAAACTGAATGTTTTTATAAGTTTAAATAAGTAGACTTATAAAAAATAGGTAACACTAAATTTTGTGTACATTTCCTATTTAAAATGAATGCAAAATACTTCTAAGTTATGTTTTTATTATATATATATATATATATATATATATATATATATATATATATATATATATATATATATATATATATATATATATATATATATAATATGTGAACATCAATAAATACGAATTCTCTCAATACTAATTTGTTTATTTTATCTAAGAAATTTTTGCTAGATTATTGATACTAGCATCTTCAGCTTTAATTACAAATTATTATTTAAATTAAATTACAAACAAGCGATCATGCCACTTTTTAATGGCTTCTTTAAAGTATGCTTTAATTGGGCTTCTTTAATATTACGTATAATATTACATATTAATATACACACACACACACACACACACACACACACACACACACACACACACACACACACACACACACATATATATACAGTATTTGACAAAACATTTGCAACCAACATCGAACAATGCTAAAAAGTGTTCCTAATTTTTCATGTCTTACAAACGAAACGAACTATACTACCACAGCAAACAGTTCAGAAGTCTGGAGTCATAGCATGCCATGACATGAGCAATCAGCTGACAGGTGACAGCACAAAGCCAGAATTTCGTTGACAAGTGCCATTTTACAGCGGACAAAACAAGTGCAACTTTTTTGGTTTGTTTCATTTTCTTAAGTCTGGTCCGTGTCAACGTCACGGAAGTTTTTTAATAGTTAAAGGAAGTATCCAGAAGTTTTCAGAAGTTTCCAGAAGCATGCAGAAGCTTCCAGAAGTTTCCAGAAGAAGCTTCTGGAAGCATCCAGAAATATCCAGAAACATTCAGAAGCATCCAGACGCATCCAGAAGCTTCCAGAAGCATCAAAAAGAAGCATCTAGAATCTTTCAGAACAGGTTCACACAGGTTCATTTTACTATATAAGAGATATGAAAATCAACATGTAATTCAGTCAGTATATGGAAGTCAATCAGGCAGTATTATCAAGACAGTTTATCGAAGTGAGTTTTATCAAAGTGTTTATTTGAAGAACATCAATACAAGAAGTGAAATACAACTAGTGTTTCATTACATCAATACAGTCCACATCCAAACAAGAGGTTGTGTTCCACAGAGCATTATTGTATCATCACAAGGTAAATGTAACACGGTAAGCCTTGAGAAGCGTGATTATTTATTTTAATTATTTTTATGACTTCAAGTGCAAAAATGGCGCCGGACAGTCTTGGATTGGAACTAAGAAAGAAAATTATTGGCGATTACGTAAGTGGAATGTCTCAAAAAAGTATTTGTGATAAATATTGCGTGAAAAAATGGACCGTATCAAGACTATGCTCCAAATATCGTTCTACAGGGAAGTTGGCAGCAGATAGCAAAGATGGAAGACCGCGTTCCACCACTTCTAGAGAGGGTTCTATGATCGTCAGATCCGTCAAGAAGGATCCCTGGATATCATCAGTCGAGATACAAAAGCAATTAGAGCTGCCTGTATTGGACTGAACAATCAGACGACGTGCTGTTGAAGCCGGATTGTTTTCTCGACGCCCTGCAAAGAAACCGCTGATTTCACTAAAAGACCAGAAGAAAAGACTCCTGTTTGCTACATCTCATATTGACTGGAATGTGCAGAAATGGCGAACTGTCCTGTTCAGTGATGAATCGAAGTTCAAAATCATTGGGAGCGATGGCATTTGCCGTGTATGTCGACCGGCTGGAAAACGCCTCTATATACGTTACTGCCATAAGACCGTGAAGCATGGTGGAGGCAATGTAATGGTCTGGGGGTGTTTTTCTGCTAACGGTCTTGGTTCAATACATCGAAACGATGGAATAATGGACCGTTTCATGTATAAAAATATCCTGAAAAATGTTATGTTACCTCATGCTGAATGGAATATGCCAATAAAATGGGTTTTTCACAAGACAACGATCCGAAACACACTGCAAAAGTAGTCAAGCAGTGGTTTCAAGACAACCACCTATCGGTGATGGATTGGCCGCCTTAATCTCCGGATCTCACCCCTATCGAGAACCTGTGGGAGATTGTCAACTGCAGAATTAATCGTGAAGGTGTTTGTAATAAGGATCAACTGTTTGAAAAATCCAAAAGGCCTGGGCAGCGATTCCACAAAGTTTCATTTCACTGATCGAATCTATGCCTCGAAGATGCAAGGCTGTGATCGACAACAAAGGATTCGCCACAAAATATTGATAGCAAAATACAGCTTGGTCAACATTTTGTCGAGTTGCACTTGAGTTGTCCAGAAGGAAATCAACTTTTTTTAATGCTTTTGATTAATTTATTAATTTTCGTGTACAAATAATGAACTTTGTGATGAATAAAACTTGAAGATCTTTGTCTCTAAACAGTTACAAAGTTATTTCTCTAAATTAAAAAAATGCAGCACTTGTATATAAAGAAACTAAATTAGCATTATTTGGTTGCACTCGTTTTGTCCGATACTGTATATATATATACGAGCGCTGGAAATAATGGCGGATCAAAGATCAATGATTGTCAACTTTTGAAAAAATGATACTTTAAACTCCTTAAATTAATAATGGTAAACCAAATTCGATTGTCAACACTTTATTATAAAGTTTGACAATTCAAGTCAAACTTTATAATAAAAATTTAAACATTTAAAAAAGAATCTTTAAGTTATTAAATTAGCATTAAAATTTAAAAATGTTTATGACTGCTAAATTAAACAGTTTAAGACCATAACAATCTTTAGTTCACACAAAAAAGCAGTAATTAAAAAAAAGTGTGAAATTTATATTAAATAAGCAAAAAAAATTGGTTGGTTTTGATTGATGGAATAAACATAGCGTTGATTTTTTAACAATCTTTGGTTTGAAAGTTAACTGTAAATAAATGAAATTCTCTAGAAATGTATATATAACCAGAAAATTAGCATTTTTTTTTCAATGTCTGCAAAATAAAAAAAAAAAGTAAAAAAGAAATTTATGATTAGTTGGAAAAACTTTGTTTTTTAAAAATATCATGACAATTTAAATTGAATAAAATCGTTTTTGTATTAAAATTTTAGAAATTATTATTTAGTAATTAATCAAAAATGTAAACATGCAAAAAGCAACAAACATTTCTTTTATTACAACAAACATTATTTCTTTTAAAAAGAAATCAGTATCTGAAACACTCACTGAATAAATAGTAAAAACTTATGAAAGAATGATAAAGAAACAAATCATTAGAATTTTTTAGTAATGCACTTGATTGTGGAATTGATAATCAGACAAACAAACAATTTGACATTACATAAACTGTACACTATTCAGTTGGCGTTACATAAACTGTACGCTATTCAGTTGACATTACCAAAACTGTTCACTATTCAGTTAAAGTAAAAATTTAGTAAAATTTGATTGTCCTGAAAATTATTTGATTATCTACTTTTCAATTTTCATTGCTTTTGTCGATCATTGTTGATTGGCAACCTTCTAATAATTATTTAGGGCACTGATATATATGTATATGTTGTTTGTGTGTGTGTAATATGTATATATCCTTACATATTTTTAGTTTTCTAAATATTATTTAAACTTTTTTTTTTATAGAAAGTCTGCTTTCTTTGAAAAAAGAGAAAAATTTATTCAATAAATATGAAGAATATAATTTTCCTGTTAATACTGAATCTCATACTGTTGCAGAATCATCTCAGGTATTGTTATGTTTTAAAATTTTCAGTTTAGGTCCAAGCGATACACCAATAAAAAAAATTGAAATAAAATTTGTCAAAAAGTTTATTTTATGATTTCTGATATACTTTAATGCCCTGGTTCTAAAATTGTTTACTTTAAAGGTTTAGCAACTTGTATAAATCTTCATACATTAAAGATTTAACTTGTTAAAATTTATTTACTTTGAAGATGTGACTTGTTTAAAAATTGCTTACTTTGAAACTTGTTAAAAACTATAAAAATTTGCATGTTTGTAAAAAATATTGATAAAAAAACTGAAGCAAAATTTTGTTTTTTTAATATTTGTAGATCTTTATACAAATGTGTTCATACTAAATGTTATTTATAAATTTTTAAAAATCTACTAAAATGAATAAGTAAAATTTTAAATACTCTATTAATTTTATACTTTTTTGCAGATTTGCCAAAATTTTATTATATAAACTTTTATGAGCATGAATATGTCAAAATATATCACCCCTAATGATTTTTCAATATAAGACAATTTTTTTTACTGGATTTTTAAAATTTTTTAAAGATTCTTTACCCTGATTTTTCTTTAATATATAGAATTTGTATAAAATACTTTTTTTTATTACAAGAAATTCATATTCTTATACTTAAAAAAAGATTACCTAATGAATCAGAAAAGTATATATAGTACCCCATGAATAATTATTTTGCTGATTTAAATATATATGTATATATTTGTATATATTTGTATGTATATATATATATGGGCAACTCCGAAAGAAAGAGGAAAAAAAAGCAAAAAAGTCATGAAAACACATACTAAACTCTATAACTCATTTTTTTAAACTATTCAAAAATACTATTAAGCAAAAAAGTTATTTAAAAAAATCATTTTATCATACTATAGCATGGTTTTAAAGTTGTAAGGGTCGTTTAAACATGTTTTGACGCTTATTTACAGTCCTGTTGAGTAGCGTTAAATCATATCATATATCCATAATTAAGAACTTTGATAATGTTATAGTGCATTTTTTTTAAAATACTATACATGGTTGCGTTGTTTAATAAGCATTAGATTTGCGTTGCGTTGTTTAATAAGCATTAGATTAGAATTGCGTTGTTTTTAAGCAATAGATTTTCTTTTACGACCATCACGACAAAAAAAACATTAAAATGCTTGTAAAACTTCAAGTAAAAACTATGAGACTCAGCATATAATAATATCAATATGTGCTGAATACACACACCAAATGATTTTTCTTTTTACCGTACCATTCGCTGCATTAAGTCCAACAAAGTTTGTTCAGAAGTGGTAAAAAGTAAGCGTTACAACCGTCATGCTACGTAGAGTTAATTAAAGCAATTTATATATATATATATATATATATATATATATATATATGTATATATATAAATATATATACATATATATATTTATATATATATATATATGTATATGTATATATATATATATATATATATATATATATATATAAATTTATATATATATATATAAATTTTTATATATATTTATATATATATATATATATATATATATATATATATATATATATATATATATATATATATATATACACACACACATACATATGCAAATATCTGGTTATATATATTTAACAATTTTTTTTTATTTTATTCAAAACAAAATTGACTGTGAATTATCACAGTCAACTTTGTTAGCATTTTTAACACTAATGAGTGCCAAGAGTTAAATGTTAACCAGTTATTGGAGTATGTTTTATATAGAGTTAATACACAAAATAATAATAGTATTACTTGTGTTGGTAATACACTTTTTACAAATCATATGGAAATAATAGATACCTTTAGTACAGATAAACCCATAGCTTTAATGCCTTCCTTTACTCTAAGTAAAAAGCAAATAAGAAAATTAAGATTTTTTTTTGCATCAATTTTTCAGCAACTAACAATTTGCTTGAAGGAAGAAAAAACTGTGTCCTACAATTATTCATGTTTTGGTTGGATAAGGTGTTTCAGTTCAACACAAAGAACTTGTAAGAATGACAATTGATTCTGTTTTAAATCTAATTAAAGATTCTTTCTTTCCGCTGATGATGAGAATCAGATGTGTTTTAAGGATGGTTATGATGGACCAGGGCAACAATTATTATTAAAATCAAAAGAAATGATTAAAAGCAAATCAAATATGTTTCAATATGGTCTTATTCCCCTGAAACTAATATTTTATCAAAATAGTAAAACATGACACTGCACATTGGGCCAAGATTGACATTAAATAGACAAAAAATCATAACTCTTTTATTTTTAAAGTTGTCAGATTGAAATTTTTATCAGTGACTCTAGTCATCATGAAGATCTTTTTTTAAAAAAATATTTGTTTTTTTTGCAGATGCAGGCACCCTAAACACCTTAATAGAAAAGGGTGTATAGGTAGGGCGTTAGGGATTTAAGACATAATTTTTGGTTGTTTTTAGAAACAGTTTTTCCAGATTCTAAGCATTTATTAATTATTAAAATGGTTGTTACGTGTTAGACCCCTTCTAATAAGCAAAGAAACATTAATTAGATATTTTATCATAAATCAGAGTAAAAATATACAAAACCTAAAATCAAAAAAAGGTTACACTAAAAGTTTAATACAATCTTTGTTCTTTAGTACATCTCAAACTCCTTCTTAGAGAGCTTCTAAGTGGATCTGTATTAACAATAATCTTTGAATAACATCGTAAGATAAAAAAAGTAGTTAATTTAAAAAAAAGTCACATTAACTTTTAGATGACATTTATGTAAAAATATTTGTTACAAGTTTGAATGACAATTATGATTGATATAAGCGCAATTTACTAATGAAAAAACTCAAAATTAAAAGTTTATTTTTATTTTGTTTTTTTAATTTTATTGTGACAAATGATTTTTTAAACTTGAAGCAAATATCATAAAAACATTATTTTTAATTCTGATAAAAAATATATGATTTAATTTAAAACTAATTTAATAAAAATATATAATTTTATTCTGATAAAAAATATGTATAATTTAATTTAGATTTTAAAAACATATAATGCGTTTTGATTTAAAAAATATACTTAAGTATATTAAAGTTAAAGTTAATGCTTGGGTTTAACTTAACTGTCAAATTTATTTTAAAATATTACTAAATGTTATTCAATATTGAAATTTTATTTGTGGTTAAAAAAAATTAGCTCATTTTTATCGCAATTGTTTTTTTCCTTCCTAAACAAGTTTTGTTTTTATTCAAAATTAAGTTTTAGATAAACGGCTGCATCAAAAATTTGCACATAACGTAAGTTAAACTTTTTTTTTATAACGCAAGTTTAATCGCAGCGATTACTTTTTAATAAACGATATACAGCGATATAACTTTAATAATAAAATAATAAACTAATCAACTTGTAATAAAGAAAGTAAATACAAGTTCACGTAACTTTTTTATTTGTTACTCGCTAATTTTTTAACTTTTTTATATATAAAAATAATATAATAAAAAGGGAATAAAACGTCATTTCTAGTTGCAAAGTCACAATTAGAAATTTAAGAAATAATCATTTTAAAATTCAAAAATTTAACATATTTTAATTCATTTATGCAAATGTTGAGAAAAGAAAGACATTTGTTAGTATCAAACATTTTTTAAAATGCAATATTAAATTTTATTATTATTAAAAAAAAAAAAAATAAATAAACATTCCCTTTTTTGTAATAATAAAAACCGTTAAATAGCATTTAACTCGTTTTGCGGTAATTATTATTATTGCAGTAAAAAAGTTTAAAAATAAAAAATAAAAAAATAAAGAGAATTTTATGATGCCAAATATCGTGTTAATGCATCTCTTATAGTGTTCTATATAGTTTTTAATGTTTTTATTTCGAAATTCCTGAGCTTCCACAGAAAAAAAGACCTTCTGGTGCTAGTTTATCTCTTATAACTTGAGAACTATGAATTAGAAATTTATGAAATATTTGAGGCATTGGGAACCATGGGTACAGAGAAATGTAGAGCTCTGCTAGAGAATTAAATAGAAATGTTTCATGTGATTTTTATCTAAGCCAAGTATTTCAACACACCTTAAAGTTTCGGAAACACAGCACAAAAGTTTTTTGTGCTGTGTTTCCATCATTTGTTGTACCTGAACTCCTGCTTTTTGACACATCTACAATTAAACCTAAGTGATCTTTCTTCTTTTGTTGAACAATAATCTTTTTTAATATAACAAATTCTTTAGCATCCTCTCCCCTAACTTGCCACTTTCCTAATTCAATTCTACAACTTATATGAAGACAGCATTCAATGCTCCTAAATCATGCATGTAGTGCATCAATCCAAGCTCAGTGGAAACTGTATTAGAGATTTTTGAAAAAGCAACATTTAGATTGTTTATATTTGAAGGGGTCAGTCCACAAATACTACATACTTAAAAAGAATTACTTAAAGGCGAAACTATTGTAGCCACTTTTCCAACAATTATTGTGCAATCTAACTTATGTTTGATAATAAAAGAATTAAAGACTGATGGTTTTAAATTACTGTTATTAAAGGAAATATATTCTTGTGTAATAACCTCAGCATTTTCTTTTACATATTGAAATCATACTGGACAGCTGTAAAGTGTAGAGGATGGTTTTTCATTAGTCCATAGTGATTTGCCAGATTCTTCAATATAAAGTTTAATTGGAACAATGTAGGATAGAAATAAAGATTATTCCTCAACATAACTGATATTTATCTCGTCTTCTGTACTTTGTTTATATAATGATTGACCAGTTGAACTATTAAATCCTACTTTGTGTATAAAATCAATGTAATGGAGTTCTCAGGAGCGTTCACCAATTCATTGAGTATATTTAACAATCTGTATGTAGTAGGGTCAATAAGGGTCTGTATTTCGACTAACAACTGACTAATCAGTTATTTTTATTCCACAACAAGGTATGTATAAATCTTTTTATTTCCTTACTTTATTATAAGTTGGATACAATTTGTTTCTTTTAGAAACTGCTCTAATGCAAATTGTTTGGTAATTGGTTTTACTAAGTCGGCAGTCCAAAATTAATGCTTCCTCTTTAATATACATTGTTGTTAAAGTGACTGCACCGTCCTTCTCTGAATATAAGATTTGCTTTGCAACCTTAAGTGTAAAAATGTAAATTTGAAGAGTGAGATAAATACAAACCACTAAGAAAAGTTATCACCTGTAGTATTATAGAGAATTTTTTTTAATAAATAATTTAAAAATGACTATAGTATAGATGATAATGTACATTAGCATCGCTGAACCTTTTTTTCTCTTCTAGTTTCAAAATAATTGAGTAAAATAATTCCTCTCTATTGACAGCAATGTTTGTTTTTTCTGCTCACCTCTTCTTTGTTTTTTCAGAAGCTTGGGTGAATGGTATGGAATTTGCACCTGGTGGTTTTCTGTAGATGACTAATTAAAATTAAAATATCAGATAGTTAAATTGAGTATAAACACTTGCTAAAATACAATTAATTTGTAAAAAAACACCATGAGTCCATTACTTTAATTTTTATGAAATATCATCCTAAATTGTTAGAAGAACTAGGAAAAGCTGAGCCAGAGTTTTGGGCCTTGTCTAGTTTATCTGTTTCAAAACATGCATTGCTTGTTTGTAATTCTTTTTCTAACCAGATTTTGTAATATAACTCAAATCTATCCTTGTGTTTGTTTACTTTATTCCATTTTTTGTTAAATTGTTTAGAAAATAATTTGAAGTCTATGAAGTCTATGCATCAGAGTTTGGTAAATGATTTGTTTAAGTTGTTTTTCAAAGCATGAGACAATTTTTAAGATATTTCTTTATTTTTCATAATGATTGGTTGAAGGAAATTTCAATTTAAAAATAATTTCCATTTTAAAAATATAATTATGGTTTTTAAATAGTATTCATATTTTAGATAATTAAAAATAAATTAGTTGATAATTAACAGAAATAAGTTTATAAATAAAAAAAACCACATTACTTAATAAAGTGGAATAACATTAACATTTATTGTTTCTTGTAGTTTCTGTAATTGCAATTAATTATTTAAAGCTTATACTTAACAACAATGTGCTTTGAACAAATGAAAATGAAAAACGAGTCGTATTTTTAAAACCTGCTAAATTTTTATTAGCGCAACTTTGCGCAAGATATTTTTAATGAGTAACCTTCTACAATGTTAAGACACTGTAAAAAGGTTATTTCCATAGTGGGGAAACGTGGGCAAAAAAAGATCTTGAGCCTTTTATGGTGATTTTTTAATTATAGTTTGTAATGCTTAAACTGTCATATTTAATGTTAAGAAAAAAGTTATAAAATACAAGATTATTTTTATTTGTTAAGTTTTCTAAAATAAAACATGTACCCTTATACTAAGACTATAAAATATTAATTAAATCAAACAAAACTGCGCTTACAAGGTGAAATTCAATTTTATGAGTATTTTCTCTTTTTTTATATATATAAAAAAGGGCTTTTAAATGTGTGAGCTTGAAAACTTTCTCAGGACTCCTAAAACAAAAATGAAAGTATTTAAATGACAGATTTTTTTATTGTGGGGCATTTACTTTTGAAATTTTGCAAAAATATAATGTTTCCACAAATACTCTTTTTCGGCATTTATGCCGATCTCTGGCCCAATGTGCACTGTGGCAAAATTCTTCACCTAATGCCTCAAGATTGTTACTTTGAAAAAAGAAACATTTTTGATAAGGGAAACAGAAACAAGATATTATTGTCCCAATTACTGATATTACATAAGAAGAATTAAATGCCAAAGGAATGTGTTTTCTGTTTGTATCAAAATTTCAAAGGAATTTCGTTTTCTGTCAATATCAAAATTTTTATTCAATGTACAATCAAGGATTTAAAATTTAAATGACTCATCAGCGGAGGTACAGAATATATACTTGCAAAACAAAAACTACTGAATGGGCAGATATAGTGAAAGTTAGTGAAGGGCTCCTGATTGATCAGTCATCAGAAGGAATATGGATGTTGTACAAAAAACTAGTTACTGAGAATGTTAAAATTTTCACTAAAATTTTTGCTTTTGCTACATGAAAACGACTTAAAAAAGCATATGTACTACACATATGTAAATAAGGCTATCTGGTTTTTAAAACTACTGTAACTGTGTAATATAGATTTTGCTCAGACAGGATCACAAGGCTATATTTTTTTTTCTTAAGAATTAATTTCTATCATTAAAGATTTATACACTCCTTTGTACATGTAGTTGCTATTACATTCCCAAATCAGTGTAGTATTTTGTATAGTTTATTGTCAGGGTAAAATTAAAATGGATAAATTTCAAGAGTTATGTAATAATGCTATACCTAACATTATTCTAATATACCATGGGCACAAATTAACTAACTCTTTTGAAGTCCTTTATCACTTAGCTGAAATAATCGTTTTTAGTGATGGTTATGACCTTGACAATTTATTGTAGGGAGGTCTAGAAGGTCTCAGAAGACATTGCATCTAATACAGCTTACATATGTTGTGATTCGTCTTTCAGAAAGATATGATCCTGGTGTTTAAAACAAAGTTAACCATTTGCACCCTCCAAAGTTTTAGAGGATGCAAATTGATTGTGGCTTAAATGAGCAAACAAGCAGATTTTATGCGTGTATTTTTTCAAAACCATAGAAATTTTTTGCCAAGACAAGTTTTGTTCATATTAAAAAAATGATTAATAAAAGTGTTTAGGCTAAATTTTTTTATTATAATAACAATAAAAAATGTATTACAATAAAAACAAACTTTGTAGTTTTAGTTAAAGCTCCTATTTTCAATTTTAGTGTGATTTTTGGCCCAATCTACACACTTTTTAATTTATTCAAGCGCCTTTAATTCCAAAAAGTTTTAATCTATAACATCATTGTAAATTTTTAATTAGAAATCTAAAAAATTTTTATAATTTTTTCTTCATGAATTACTAAACAATTTGTTTAGTTATTTTTCTAATTTTTGCAAAGTTCGCATTAAAATTATGAATAAAATCTTTCTGATTGTTTATGGCTACAAATTGATTTTGTGTTTTATTTAATGTTATTAAATGATTATTTAAAATTGTTTTGTATTGCATAAAAGTATATTCAACAGCATTTTTTTTTTTTTTACTTTTCATTGGGTACACATATTCTCTAAATTCTTATTTAGTCATGTGAGAATATATTTAATGAAATTTATTTTGTAAAACATATATTACTTATTATTATAATTTTTTTAACCGTATACATTAGTTTATATTTAAAAAAAGGCAGGCATCATTTGTACGCGCATACAGCTATTTTTTTCTTATTTGTGAAAACAAATTTTTGTTAATTATTTCGATTATTTCACTTAAAAATCTGACGTAATTCAATTTAATAATTTTTTGTATAAGTTAATTTATGAACCCTATTGAAATAAATACTGAAATATTTATCTTTTATTTAAAAGAATGCCTGCCAAAACTTTATACCTCAGTATATATTAGTACACTCCGCTGCATCTATCCCTAATTAAATCAGTGGATGTATGTACACTCCACTATGACTATGGCTATATCTATGGCTATATTTACGTACAAACTTATTCTATGAAACTTTGAAAAATAAATAATAAACATAACTGTAAATAAACAATAATAATAGTTAAAAATAATTTCATATAAAACTTTAAAATTAAAAAAGAAATACCTAAAGGAAAGTTTAGATCTCTAAACCTTATCTACCGCCCCTTTAAATCAGAGCAATATAACATCCACAGGGCTAGACTAATACATAATATGCATGAAAGAATTATTAAACTCATAAGAAACGCTTTTTTTTAAAACAAAAAATGTATAAATTGTTTATATAATCTTTAATTATATCAAAGATATATAAAATACAATCATCATGACAATCTTACAATTATTCTGACAATCTTTATAAATAAGTTACTTTAATAAAATTTAAAAAAGCAAAAATTTTAATTGATAAATAACTTTTGAGATTTAGTGAAAAATAATACAAATAAAATTTACTAATTGTATATGTAAAAAAAATATTTCAATATTTAAAAAAAAAAAATTTACTAATTGTATGTGTAAAAAAAATATTTCAATATTTAAAAAAAAAAATTTACTAATTGTATGTGTAAAAAAAATATTTCAATATTTAAAAAAAAAATTTACTAATTGTATGTGTAAAAAAAATATTTCAATATTTAAAAAAAAAAATTTACTAATTGTATGTGTAAAAAAAATATTTCAATATTTTAAAAAAAAAATTTACTAATTGTATGTGTAAAAAAAATATTTCAATATTTAAAAAAAAAAACTTGCTATGATGTCATTTTTTATACTGAAACTCTTACAAAATAAATGCACTCAAGAAAATTATAAAATCTGTAAATTGCGTCAAAAAAAGCACATATAATTTAAAGACTTAAAATAGAGGTGAGCTTCGACTAAAACTATAAAGTTAGATTTTGTTGGTATATGTTTATTATTTTACTTTACTCCCAAACATTTTTTTAAAACATTCTCTTTAATGAACACAACTTTATCTAGGCACTTTGTGATCCCTTTAACATTTTCTACTGTTTTCACATTTTATCTTCAAATATATGTTTCATTATCAAACCATTAATTTCCTTTCCTTACAATTGTATTATACTAACATTGTTTCAAATCCAAATTTGACCAAATATTTGTTTTAAAGTATAAAATTTGTTATCAATAAAAAGTAGGAGCCAGACCCTCAAAATTCAAATAATGTGAGCGACAATGTAATGATCTCATTACATTGTAACTCACATTATTTGAATATGTATAAATACTGTTTGCGTACTTAAAACCTTATTTGTAAGCAAAAAAAAACGTTTTTAATTCTTTAATTTTTCTCCACATTGATATAGTAGTCTTGTGGATGTAACAGGAGTTTGATTTTGAGGTGTGGCCAATTTGGTTGTGGGTTAAATTGGTTCTCGGAGTGTTCCTTTTTGTAATTTTAATGTTTTCTCATTGGTTATGATAAAAAAGTATGTTGACAGTTATATGATTACAGTTATACAATTGGTTTTTTTTTAATTTTAATGTTTTTTCATTGATTATGAAAAAACATTAAAATTAATAAAGCTAATTGTATATCACAACTAGCTTTAGCATATGAAATACTTGTTCAATAGTAGTAAAAACAGAGAGGAACTCAAAAATGATGGCTATAACACTAAAAAGTTTAAGCTTCTATATGAAAATTTAATTTCAAAATGATGTAATACTTTTTGTAACTTTTTTGATGCTGTGTACAAAAAATGTTTACTTTGAGATTTCTAATAGATATGGTTCTGAAATTTTTTCCTACTGTTCTATATATAACAAACACCATGATACAAAATAAAACTACGAGGCTTTTCTTTTTTAAAGTTTCATAATACTAAACCCCAAAAATATCAAAATTACAAGAACAAACCATGGAAATAATTAAACTGTAATAAGAAAAATTAAAATAGGGCAATTAGAGTTAACAGTCTTTAACAGTTTCATAAAAAATTAGTGTGGTTCAAAGTTTAGCATATAGCTTTCTTCAATGCTTTGGTGATCTATTCCACTGATTTTGTATTGTCTTCCTGTGACATTTATTGGAATATTAATCAAGTTTGTTGATGGAAACCAGCACACATCATCTCTAGAAGGCAAACAATATGACCTTAAAGGGTAAAATTCTTTAAAAGTCTCATCAGTTTGAAAATTGAAAACAAATGAATACTCTAATTGTTCAGAAACAATTTAAGTTCCAATTTTTGTGTTACTTATTGGAATTAAATTGTGATAGCTGTGAGCGCCTGGTAACAATTTTGCAGCTTGTTATTTATTGCATGTCATGTATTCGCTATTTTTTTTTAATCTATCATGCAGGTGTTATGTATCAAATTACATTATTAGTTGTATCATGATTTTAATTGGATAAATAAACTTATTTTTTGCTTATATCATGCTTTGATTTGGAGTGGTAACTAATTAACAATTAGTCCAATAACTCAATAAAACATTATGAGTTGTTTGTATAATGTTTTTATGTGGAATTATAACATTATTAATTGTTTATACCATATTTAACACTATTAATTGTTTATACCATTTCCAAATTATATTTTACTTTGATAAGCTAAATGAAAGATTCTCACTTTATTCTTTAGTTAAATAATAAACTAATATTGTGATATTAACATGAGCTCAAAAAAGCTTAGAAGACCTACAAAGGCTTTAGTAGAAAGAATATTTAGTAGGAAAGATTTAGTAGATAACTTTTTTTAAGCTTTGATAAAAGATAAACCATTGAGAAATAAAATTTTCAGAACATTTCAAATAGTGTTATTTGCAGAGCTGATTCAATATAGAAACCAGTTAATACTGGTTAGAAAAGAAACTGGAAATGTTGTTTGATCTGTCTGCTTGTCGGTGTGATATTCCAATTATTGATGATTGTAAAGATTGTTAAATATAATTTTAAAACAATTTTTTTTAATGTTAAGTGATAAAGATTTTATATGTGTTGTTAGAAATCCACTACCCTCCCTGCCCCCCCCCCACCTTCTAAGGTTTGCTGAAGGCTTTGCAACATTTTTAAAATGATTTTGATTTAATAGTAAAACAATAAACATTTAGGCATGCTGGATTTCGGAAAAGTGCAGAATGAAACACATAGTTTGTCTATGTGAGAAAAGTAAAAAAGTAATACATGCATTTTTTTTTTTACCAGTATTATTATGCATTTTCAGATACGCCTCACAAAAATGGTAGATTAAGTTAAAGAAAAGAGCATCAATTGCTTATCTCTAATGATTTGACCAAGACTTTATATTTCATTGACAAGTCACTTTAAATTAAAATACTTTCACTATTAAAATACCTTTTTTTTTAACATCTTCGCTTTCAACAAGGCTGTAAGCATCTACTATTAGAGTTGGAAGTTACTGGAAGAGAAGAGATGAAGATTGTAGAGCAAGATAATGATTGACAGCCGACTTAAAAGATTGCAAATTATATGAATCAGGAAGCAAGATGAAGGAACCGAATTCCAAAGAACTAATGTTCGAGGAAAAAAACTAGACAAATAAGAGTTTTTGGAGCACTTAGGAATAGTCACAGTAAAAAGATGAGACTTAATTGAATGACAAGTAACACAAATAAATTTTAGTAGATGGCAGAAGAGATGCTAGCTCTTTAGAGCAGTGATTGTTATAGTATTTGTAGAAAAAAGAAAGAGAAACAATAATATTACGATGTGATTATGGTTGAAGGTTGGCTGCAGGAGCAGGTCCAATTATGTTTACAAAGCGTTTTTGCAACTTGTCTAAAAGAGAAAGGGCATCATTAGAAGATCCGCCTCAGATATGGCAACAGTATTCCATGCAAGGTTGGATTTGAGATTTATAGAGACTTACTTGTTTTATAGAAAGAAATATTTTAAGGACAAATGATCCAAGATAGGACCAAAAAGAAGTTGGAATTTAGGCAATGTGGACCAAGAAGTGACAACAAGGGTTGCAAAAAAGTTGATTAGAGACAAAAAAGAGGCTAGTGGAAAGCAAATTAGAGAAATCCTCAAACAATATCAAGTTGTTCATTGAATTGTTAACTTCATCACATGATAAGCCATATCTACATCATGCAGTGAATTATCTGAGATAAAACATATTGAATCACATTTGAAGACATATATTATTACTATTTGATTTCTGTTAGACTTATCAGCTCAAGTTGGTCTGTTGTCTTCCATTGTTTGTAATTTATACAATAATCACTATCTTCGTCAATATCTTAAGAGTACAACTCGTTTTCAAGATAATGTCTTGACATAGAAACTTCTGGACACAAAGAGCTACAATGTATCATGTAAATCTTGTTAGTTTGTGATATTCCTTTAATAATTTAAGTGCACTAATCATTAACTTAACATTTTGATGGTAGTTGCACACACAATACTGTATGCGTACCAGATGCTCCTGCTGTAATGCACCATTTTAGACAATGTGAGTAAAATTTAGAAAAACTTAGCATACAAATCTTTTAGATTTGAGAGAACCAAACGCTTTTGCATATGAGATGTTTGAGCTATACTTACAAAAAATTTTTTACCAAACATTTGCCTGTTATTTCAATCATTATCTACAGTCTCTTAAGGTATTTCCTTAAGGTAAGGTATTTCCTTTTCTTTTTTTAAAGAAAGACAAAATAGCATCTTTTTGCAGCAGTTTGCGTGATATCTGCACCATATAATTAGTAACATTAAATTCTTTTTCTATACATTTGTTAGACCAAGATATTGGAATCAATGTTAATAATTAAATTTTCTGATTCTAATTGGAAATTAACATTTTTTCTTTAATTTTTCCTATAAGTATATCCATATCATTTGCTCAATGTTTTTCGTATGATAATTTATTGTAGAAATCTTTATGGGTTAACTGATCAGGTTATATATTGAAAGTCCTAGGAATACCTAGTTTTACTGTTTTTTGAACATGTAATAATTTCTTCAACTCTTGAGTGACTATTGGCAGCATGTGTTTTGAGAGGACTAATTTTCATAGCCATTAAAGAAGATTCGAGATTTTGTTTTAACAATTCATTTATAATATGTTCGTTATATTCATCTTCCTAAATCTGAGTGCAACTTGGTTCTCCTGGTCAGTCATTCTTTTCTTTTTTTTCTATTGTGTGAATTAAATGGATCACACAAAGTTATGTGGATTGTAAACTAACTTTTTAAGTAAACATATTCATGGTGTAAGCAAACTGTTACATTTTCATCGATTTCAATGCCAGAACAACTATCAAGTCTTTTTCTACATTATTGAGACTTGAAACTTTTTTGATATCATTGGAATTCACATGTTTGTTTGTGACAAATCTCTGAAACGGTAAAGAGATTTTTGACAGATTTTTGGTATACAAATTTAAAACAATGAAATTTTTTTAATTATTTTAAGTTTGTATACCAAAAATCATCAAATCTGAGGTGACATGGTGCGGAGGCTAAATTGAATTAAGCTGGAATGACCCAAAGACTAAAAAGTAGAAAATAAAATATAGCAAAAACATTTGCTAAAAATTGTAATCTTTTTTGTACTAAAAAGCAGAAAATAAACTTTTCAATTTAAATTTTTTAGTTTAGTAAACTTAAGATGGACAGGTCTGCACAAGACTTATATAGAAACATACTTGTCAATCTTTAGTTTACTGAACTATTAAATTTAAATTAAAAAGTTTATTTTTTGCTTTTTAGTACAAAAAATATTATATTTTTTAGTACATGTTTTTGCTATATTTAATTAAAAGTTAGATAAATAATAAATTTTTTGGAAACTTTTGACAAGATAATTGTAACAATTGCATTTAAAAAAATTTTCTCATTTGTTTTTTAAAGTTTTCCCTTTTATTTTTTTATTTTTAGAGTGAGTCAATTGATGATGACAGTAATGATACTTATGATGGTGATTTTGTTGGTTTGAAATGCAGAGTTAAATATACTCAGGTTTCAATTATATTCTTTGAAAAATATGTTATTAAAAAGCATACATCAACCATATTGTTTAATGAGCAAGTCTTGCATTGTTAATTTTTTATTATAATTTTTTAATACATATATATTAAATAATACTAGCTGTCAGGACTTGAAATATGGGTCATGACCTTATGTCCTGCATCTATCACTTATTCTTTATATACCCTATTTTATTAGCTTTTTATTAATGGTCTGGAAATGTATTTACTTATTAAAAATAATTTTAATGTATAAATTTTAAAATCACAAAAGTTAACTTTTGTATCAAAATTGGATTTCCTAGTATTTTATTTACCTAAAAATTTTAAAATTTTAAAATTTAAAAGAAATGAGTTTTATAATTGCTAAAGACACAATGAATACAAAAGGTTTAAATTGAAACTATTATTTATTTATTTATTGAAATTAAAAAATTATTGAAATTGAAACTATTATTATATTTATTTATTTACATAAGACTCTTTCGGTTTAATGTTCATAAATGCATAGTAATAATAAATTAAAGATAACAACCAAAATACTCATTCTTATATTAATGTTATCAACAGAAAATATAACTATACATAAATTTATTTTAAATTACGAAAAATTATCTTTATATATATCATATGTAAATTCTGTTAGCAATATTTTTGGAAACACAGTGAAGTTTCTACAGTTATAAGAAATTCTGCAGTTTTAGGGCCTCCCACTAATGCTGTATCAAGTTATCTTATACTTGCTAATAGAAAACAGTTGCTTTATTTTTAGTATCTACCTGTTTTTTTTAATAAAGTAAAGAGCTAATGGATTATAGTTAACAAAATAATGTTACTTACTGATATACATATTGAATAACATACCTTATAGCTTAGGATTTTTAAAAACTAATAAATTACTTTGTCAAAAAAAAAAACACAAAATTTGACCCCTTGCAGGCATAATGATATCAAATGATATAATTTTTTTTGCAAAGCATAGCTCCAGTAGTAACTGGTTCACCATTTGAAAGTGGTTGTCACAATTCTTAAAGTGCCTGACAATTACAATGTTTCATGGTGCCCAATGTATCATGGTGTCCCACTCTTCCCTAAATTTTAAAATATAATTCAGTTAAACATGATTTATATCAATATTTAATGATCAACAAACAGTAAGTTATTAAAAGCACTTTTACAGATCTGGTTTTATTTATTACTCAAAAAAAACTTTTATATATATAAAAAGAAAATGTTTAAGCTTTCTTGCTGAAATTGTGAAGCTCTAAAATGTTGTAAATATAATCATATAGTTATAATAAATGTGGCATTTTATTCTGAGTATATTTAAATTTCACACTTAAATTAAAGATCTACTTTTAAAATATTTGAATCTTATTATGTTTTTTTAACTGTGGCTGAAAATAAAATATAAATACAAATTTGCTATTCATTGGTTTATATTTTACATTAATAAATTAGTTTCAGTATAAACAAACAAATACTATTATTTTTTTTTTAATATTTAAGAAATAGTTAACTTTTAAGATATCATGAGCAAGTCTTGCATTGTTAATTTTTTATTGCAATCAGCAATTTAATACATGTATATTAATTAATGCTAGCTGTCAGGATTCAAAATATGGGCCATGACCTTATGTCCTTACATTATTATCTGAAAAACAATTAGCTAAATGGCCGACTAAATTATTATCAAATAGCATCATTAAAAAATAGAATCATTACCGGTAATCTTGCACATTTTGAAAATTATTATGAAATGCACAAAGTTTATAATTTTGCTGATGCCTAATGTGAACCCTTTACCTTAATTAATGTGAACCCTTTACCTTAATTAATGCGAACCCTTTACCTTAATTAATGTGAGCCCTTTACTTTAATTAATGTGAACCCTTTACCTTAATGTGAACCCTTTACCTTAATTAATGTGAACCCTTTACCTTAATTACTTTGCTATTTTAGTTCAGATTTTTTTATTTTCTTATTTAACATCATTCCATGGTGAATTTTTATCCATAAGTGTAATTTTTTTTTGATGACACATTTTCTTAGGTTTTTAAAATAACTTTTTACTAGTAATGACCATCTTAATTACTGATAATAAAAATATGAATTTTGATTTTCCTGTAAACCGGTCATCTTTAATTTTTTTGGTTTTTTTTTTTGTTTGTTTTTAATTTGTTTCCACTTGAATATTTAAATGTTTAATCTTTAAAGGTTTAAAGTTTGTTTAGGAATGAGGTAGATTTCAATACCACAGTGCATTATTTTTAAATGTTAAATCTCTAAAGGTTTAAATTTGTTAAGGAATAGGGTGGACTTCAATCCCACAATGCATTATTTTTGTATATTTAATCTTTAAAGGTTTAAAATTTGTTTAGGAATGGGGTGGATTTCAATACCACAATGCATTAGTTTTAAATGTTTAATTTTAAGGTTTAAAATTTGTTTAGGAATGGGGTGGATATGAATACCACAATGCATTAATTTTAAATGTTGAAAAAGATTGTAATGAAGATTTAAAGGTTTGTTTTATTGAAAAGTTTGTTTAAAACCCATTTAAACCTGAAAGTAATAAAAGAATTTTTAATCTTATCAATAAAATCAAACTCCATATATTTATTAACTTTGACAATTGAAGATTAATTTGATAAAAAATTTAATTCAATTAGACTTTAGATACTTATCGATATGAGGAACAGTCTAAAATGTTCCTTATATTGATTTTATATTGATTGATATTAAAATTTCTTATGAAAGTTGATGAAAAAGATAATTTGAGATTTTTAATTTTTTCACTAAGTTTAAACTAACTCTCGTTTACCTAAGTTAGACTTAAAAAATAATTAAACAAGATTTAAATAAGCAAATAATAATTAATTTGCAATATCTTGGCTTATTTCTGTATAGATAGTAATCTTACAGTATTGCATGAACAAAAAAGGTGTTGACATATTGTGTAACCAATAACACAAATTCTAATTGCTAGGGATGACAAGGCTTTATTAGCCATTGGCGACCTATTCAAGATGCAAAACTATTTATACTGACCTATGAAAAGCTACGTTCTGCACTTGCAACTGTAACTGGTGAAGTAAGAATTCCATATGATTCCTAACACAATAATTAAATTAAATAAGTTTCTTGATTTTCTTATTTGTAGACATAGTTAAGGAAGTCATAAACAGATTTTAGGAGAATGTATTTTTCAATTGGCTTTTTATTACTGGCTTTGATTAGACTATCTATTAGACTATTTGATATAAACTGATAAAAAAAAATCATAAAGCTTTGTGACAATACTGATCTGTTCAAAAGGCTCCTAACTGATGCAATTGACATTTCAATGAGTAGAAAAAAGAAATTTTATACTGCTGTTCAGGCTGCTAGCAGCCTGAACAGCATGCTGAATGCTTGTGTGTTGATCACATTTTTTGCATGATTGCGCTATTGGAAAAAATTTTATAATGCCCAGTATTTCTGTAATTTCTGAAATCTTTATACGTGCATCAGTAAATCCAGTTAGGCAATATTCACAAAGAAATACATTTGTTGCATTTATTTCACTGGCCACTATGTCAAAAAACTGAAAAAGCTAATTTGATTTGTTGATTTAGGTCATACTAAATAACAATTGATAATAAGAAAGGCCATTTTCTTACATATTCTGTAAGCGATAGTGCTTCTGTGTCTGTTTCCTTTCTATCAAGTGCTTTTAAGATTTCCTTTAAAGAATAGTGGTTTATTCTGCTGGTATCTGATTGTGGTTTGACAGAAATTGCTACACAAGATTTTAATATTTCCCATCGAGCAGGAGACAATGAAAAAACTGTGTAATTGCACTGATATATGACAATGCACCATCAACAATAACAAGATTGAGTGAATGGCTTGCACAAGGAACATATAAGCCAGACAAAATGATAAAACATAAAATGATTTATTTCCAGAAGCCTATTTGAACATCTTCCCTTCATGTTAACACCATTATGATAAGATTGACCTCGACAGGTCGAGAATGTTAAGAATGTCATTCTAAAAGCTCTTTTCCAAAGGTTCCAGTTTGAAGCACTTGAAATGTGCACTGCATGTTTTGTGTTCTTTAAGTTTTTTTGATAAGCCTTCCCATATATTCATTCCTTGTTGGAACGGGGAAGATGTTATCCCAAAAAGTTTGCAACAGAAACAAAACACTTTATAGCTTTTTAAAGAATATACATGCCATGTCCGTTCAAAGGTTTCTTTGTTGTTCATTTTGGGGTTATATTATTTCACTAAAAATTGTTTTCTTTCTGAATTGTATAAAAAATGAATTTTAATCTTCTTGAAACCACGTTTAACAATGTCACATCTCTGCGTTGGAAATGTCATTAGGCCAATCATAAGGATTGTTGTGGCAATCATGTGGGATTTGATATAGTCTCACAGATTAACCTGTCTGGCTCTACTTTACAATCCAAATATTGACATTCAGAATTGTTAGTAGATTCTATTACTATTAAAACGCTGCCAGCCTGAACTTCTGTTTTTAAAGTATATGTTAGTTTTGGGTATTGTATGATTTCCTCCCTAGCTGGAGCTTTTCCTCTTCTCTTAAGGGCACCGCTTTTCACTTTTTTCATGCTAAACATTACATAGTAAAAAACTAAATATGCAAAATAAATAAATCTAAAAATGATAAAGTTCATACAGTAAGTATTACAGATTTCAAACAGTTCACATTTATTTTTTTAAAAACCATGTCTTTGATTTAATTAATACAATTAATATTTTTATTTCATATTACTAAATCAAAAAAGTAATAATATAATGGGTTATGAATAAATTATTGAACTGAAATTAATGTTAAGTTATCTCTGCAAAGAAATATACAAGGAGGTTTGTAATAGTCTCATTTTGAAGCCGTGCTTAAATTGTATTTTAAAAAATAAATTTTTTTTAAATTATTATTTAATAATTTTTAAACAATGACAAAATATGAAAACGTTAAAAACGATTTATGCAAGTTTTGGGGAAAAAATCTAGATTAAAAAAAACCATTTTATAGCTCTTGGGTATAAGATTAAGTCTATTGAAACTAACAGATTATTGGAAAGAAAAATATATTGTGGTAGACCTGTTATATTTGCATTAAAAGCTAAAATTCAATGTATTCAAAAAAAGTTTGATCATTGCAATGGCCCAAAATTACATTGTCAGAAAGCTAAAATGTCATCAAAGTTATGTTTCAAATGTCAACAAAGTAATGTTTCAAATGTCATCAAAGTTATGTTTCAAATGTCATCAAAGTTATGTTTCAAATGTCATCAAAGTTTCAAAGATTTTAAATAAAAGAACTAACACTAAATATCGTAAAAAAATAAATAAAACCACTTCTAACTGAAAATCAGAAAATGCAAGCAAGGAAAAAAATGTTAAAAGAATATAAAAACATCAATTTTGTTTTAGACAATAAATTGTTCTTTACTTAAACTCACAAATAAATAATAAATCAAATTTATTTATCACAATTTGTGATTTCACAAACATATAAATCACAAATATAAAAATATATTTCTCTAGGCGATATACTTTTTAATGGTTTTTCATTTGCGGTTCTACTGATGTCATTACTCTTAAGTTTGCATTCTTTAAAATATTGGGACTTAGAGCTTGTTAAATCGTTTTCCTTATTTTGCGTCAAAACAAATTATTTTTTTTCACTTTTAGCACTGATATTTTAGTAAATATTAAAAAATGTATTTTTATTTATTAGTAGCAACAATGTGATTAAAGATTTGCATTGAAAAAAGAATTTAACAATATCTATTTAAATTTTGAAAAAAGCCCCCCCCCTCCTTTATTGGGGGTGTGGGGTAGTCTAGCCACAGCTTTAGTCCCTAATATTATCAAAAAATATTTTTTTTAAAGTATATCATGTTGGGTCTTAAAAGAAACAAAATTGTATAAAAAACTTAGAAATAAAGGTTAATATTGGGTTTAATTGCATAAAAACTATGATTTTTTAACATAAAATATTTAACTTCTTTACGGTTTTTTAAAACAATTTATATTTTGAATTTTTTTTTATAAAATGCAACCATGATATATATATATATATATATATATATATATATATATATATATATATATATATATATATATATATATATATATATATATATCAACCCTCGGAATTAGGGTCTAACTGCTGACCTGAAAGTGTTTGAGGTCGGCAAAAAATTGCCAACCTCCTTTCTAGGTTTTATGGTCACACCTTTCTATCAAATACTTATTGCCGACCTCAAATAGATTGAGGTTGACGAATTATTGCCGACCTCATTTTTCCTAATTCCGAGGGTTGATATATATATATATATATATATATATATATATATATATATATATATATATATATATATATATATATATATATATATATATATATATATATATATATATTAGGGTGTCCCAAAAAAAAAAAAAAGCTCTCTACTGATTCCCATTCTATGTGACCTAAATAAGTACTAAAAAAAATTTGACGATTTTATTTTGACAGGAAGTGCTAGATGTAAAATCTGAGTTTTACTGTTTTAATGTTAAGCTAGCTTAACATTAATAGAAAACACATTTTAGAAAATTAAAACAAAACAATTAGATGCGTATAAATCATTTCCAATTGTTTTCTACTTTTTAACTTGATAGATTATATTTATAAATATGAAAATACAAAAAAAAAATACATGAAAACT
The DNA here is from genome assembly GCF_038396675.1 of Hydra vulgaris. Taxonomy (NCBI): domain Eukaryota; kingdom Metazoa; phylum Cnidaria; class Hydrozoa; order Anthoathecata; family Hydridae; genus Hydra; species Hydra vulgaris. The sequence goes on from NC_088921.1 coordinate 43,653,237, forward strand.
AATATTTATTAGCAAATTTAAGATTTTATTGCGGTGAAACATTTCTCAAAAAATACAACTTTTTGAACAGTTCCCAAGCTCCTTTTTAGTCATAGTCTTAGTCAAGTTTTTTCTAGACTTTTTAACTACAAAAAGTACATTTTGAAGGTGATCTTCATCTCTAGTAGCTGAAAGAAAATCTTTAATGAGCTTAATGTTTCTTTCTGCACCATCATTTACAACAGATATGTTTTTGATCCATGCAATAAAATCTAGCAACTGAGGATGGTTAAAAACATCTATAGTATTAAGACTATTATTAAGCCATTCTTTTATACTTGCTCTTGATATTTTAAAATGTTTGAAGAGAAGGTAGCTTTGCTCGGAAATCAACTCAGGTAGCTCTGTGGTCTCTCCAATTTGTACATTTGATGGTTTACAACGCTGAAATTCATTTGGCTCTTCAAACTCAATCAGAGCTAACAGCATTCTTAGCTTTGTTTCAGAAGGAACTTCTTTATCCCCAAGGGACAAAACACAGAGTTGCGGAGTTAAGTACCACGTATGGCGTCCCATGCTGAGAAGCAAAGCATTTCCAATATTCTTACTAACTTTTCTCAATGCATAGGCTGTCTGGATAGCTTTCAAATCATTGTAGGGAGCCAGAAATCCTAAAAAACTTTTTAAAAACCATGGAACATAGCAAATTGCAATGAACAAACTTGCATCCTTCAACTGCAGCACTTCTTTTTCTGTCAAAATATTACTGATATCTTTAGTCATATAAAGAGTCAGGATGTAGATCGCATCTGCTAAAAACCTTGCCTCATGGCAGGCGCCAGGTTGATGGAACTTAAAATCTTGTACTTCCACTCCAAGGAAGAAGGAGGCAAGCTTACAAACTATACCATAATCATTCCTTGAAAACACTATATCAGTAGTTGCATTAGTCAAAAATGTCTTAGCTTCCTCTGCAACAGTGCGAAGAACAGAGCCAATCTTCAGATCATCTCTTTGCCAGTCCAATTTACATAAATTTTTCACTTCATTCACTTTCTCACAGATTTCAGGCCACTTGTTCTTTAGCTTGACATAAAGAGCTCTTCTTGGACCTTTAGTTTTCTCACCAGTAAGGGCAGCCATATAGTGAGATACATGTACTTCATATATGTGTCTCCTACACATTATCCACAAAATTGGTAATTTCAAAATATCTGTAAGAATTTGGACAGCTCCATTTACTCCGCCTGTATTGCTTGCAGTTGTATCACAGCATATACCAATGATCTGCTTTGTACATCCGTAATATTCTAAAAGATTGTGCACTTGGTCAACTCCCTTTGAAGAGGGACATTGAACAACACCTAAAAGATGGTCTTCCATGGTATCGTCATTCGGGGAACTCACTGAGACTGCAAGTCGCTTAAATTTTTGGATAATGTTAAGCCCAGTGGTAATTTGTTCCAACAGTTTTGTATCAAAATGAAGAATAAGCCGTCGGCCTTTAAGATGATTAGATATTGAAATCCACTCCGAGTCTCCTTCAAGTTCTACATATTTGAACTTTTTTCTATGAAGTGTGCTTCTTGAAAGCGGTATATCATTAATTTCTATACCTCGAGCTTTAAATACTTCACTTAAAATTGCCAGATGAGGTCGTACACTAACATTGAACCTTGTTGCTGGAACAGCAGTACATTCAATGAGCTTTTCAACATTCACTGCTAGATTTATTGTATCTCCAGAATTGTACCTAGGTATCATTTTATAATATTTTTCTACCTATTTATAATTATATACTTTTCAATAAAACAGCTTTAGCTTGTGAAAATTACAACTATGTTATTAAAATAATACTATACCTGCGTTTCCGACCGTTACCCAGGAAATCATCTTCCTCACTGATTTCACAGTCCTCGTTTGACTTTTCTTCCTCACTGCTGAATTGAATCTCTTCTGTCATGGAGTCGTGTGACAACAAAACATCATCGACATCTTTTAAGTTTTTCTGTCTCTCTAATTCTTTCTCTCTCAACTTATCTAGCTTGTTCTTTCTCCTGTTTGCATCCAGTACTCTTCTACTGTAGTCTTCATCAACTTTTGTTTCCATATATCCTTTCCTATGTAACTTCTGGTCTTCATAAAAACTAAGAAATATTTAAATCTATTAAGCCATTTATAAATAAATTAATAATTGTTCTAGTTTTTCTTGGAAGATGACCAAACCATGTAAAGATTAAATGTAAATATTTTAAAGGAAATAATATGGTATTACTTAAGTTACTTTTAATTGGAAAAAAAATCTCACTACTAAAAAAAGTGTTATTTAATGAACTTACTTTATATCTTCCAGCTTGGCATCATCTGTTCTCAATCTATCAGCAAGAATATCTTTTTTAAAATTCTTAGTCGAGATGTCAGAAAGCTGATAGGATTCTGTGAGAAAATCTTTCTCTAACTTTGATTGCTTATCAAGACTGCTGTTCCAGTTTAGAGAAGACAATTTAATCAATTTCTTGTATTTTAAATTAAGTTTAATGATTTTAGTCTTTATATTGTACCCACAAATTACAAATTTCTTGCCAAACCCAGCATTATCCCAAATTTTTTTAATCCTAGATACCGAGCAAGAACTATCAGGATCTGTACAAACACCATTTTCACAAACAAGATCCTTGGATTTCAATTTCAATTTGCAACCAACATTAGTAGAAGTGGGCTTGTATTTAACTTGTGACTCGCGAAGGATAAATTGATAGTATCTAAGAATATCACCATTAGATGGAAGCTGTCTCTGAGGTAACTCCCTCAGTGGGTACTTCAATAGGTAAATATACCTCAACCTTTCTGTATTTTTCCGTTTTATCTTATTCTGTCCTATCGTCTTCTTTTTTTTAGCTGTTCTACCCATTTTTAATGAATTTCGAAATAATCAGTTGTTTAACTAAATTTATACTAAATGTTACACTTGCATCAAAAATCTATGAAGTCGTTATTCCCTCTCGTATAATATTTTATCTAAGTTTACCGTTACGGCTTTTATAACCGTTTACACGAGAATTTCTTCGTGCACAAATTAGAATTGCTTCGTGCACAAATAATTGCATTTAGAAATTTTTTCCTTCAAAAAAAATTTCTAAATGGAGTTATTTGTGAACCAATCCATGGGGAATTATACGAACTAATAATATTGTTCAGAGGGAAAAATATCAATCTCTAACAATGTTCATAGGGAATGATCTTATTCTTTAATAATATCCTATGGGAATTATTTGTGTACTAATTACTACATCATATTAAAACATATTGAAATACTAGATAGCGCTATTTTTTAGTAAATACACATAAGTGTACAAAACCGTAAAACTCAGAATTTACATCTATCACTTCTAGTCATTAAAAAATTAAAAAAAAGATTTTGGTAGCTATTTAGGACCTATAGAATGGGGATCAGTTGAGAGCACATTGAAATTTTAAAAAAAGTGTGTTTTTGGGACACCCTAATATATATATATATATATATATATATATATATATATATATATATATATATATATATATATATATATATGTATATATATATATATATATATATATATATATATATATATATATATATATATATATATATATATATATATATATATATTACACTATGCCATATTGTAGGAAATAAAAGAGTGGTGATACCCATTACTATTAATCATTGTTTTCAAACTCTGCCTAATATTTTAACTTATAGTTTTTTATGCCAAGGTCTTGACTTACTGAAGATAACTTTTAGAATGTTTTGATTTTCAATTTTTTGAAAATGTAATTTCATCATATTTTTTTTAATATAAAATTCTTTTACATTAAAAAAAATATGAATATGTGGAGTATTCAATCCTTCTCTGTTTGGCCAGAACTTTTGCGCTCAAGTCTTTTAGCGCTTATCCACATGCCTGCTAAAACTTCAGTGACCACATAAAAACGCGCTTGCCAAAAAATAAAAGCTCTTTTTTTTTAAATTGCAACAAATTCTTTTTGTTCATCTTACTACTAATACTTTTATGAAAAATTATGAAAACACTTTTATGTTATTATTATTGTTATTTAATACTTATGTTATTTTATGAATTACTTTATTAAGAATTTAAACGAAACGCTTGTTTTCTGCTTTTATTTTGATTATCATCATCATTATATAATAGAAGAGTGCTAATGCTCACTTGTGAGCATTTTCACAGAACTTGTGGCAGTCATTAAACCTGAGTTCATGGTAAGAAAGAGCTTAGCACTTCTTTTATTTAAAAAAAATGTTGCTAAACATAACTTATGTATATTTAAAAATATGCAAATGGCAAAGTCTATGTTAAGTTTTAAAGTTTTACTTTGCAAGTTTTTTTTACAAAAAAGCTGATTTCGTTTAGGAAAAATGGATATACAATAGTATGTAATAGATGCGTATGTAAAATAAGTTTGTAATAAATAATCTTTTTTAGTTAAACATAAAAGACATTTAATAAACTTTGACAATTATTTACTCTCTTGCTTTTTAAACTTTTTAAACATTTATTAAAAATGAGATATATGAGATATATTTATAGGATTAACTATATTAAAAAGAATGAAACAAACATTACACTTTAATTTTTTAATGAAACTAAACTTGATGTAGATATTTATCTGTTTACATATTCTAGACTATTATCTGTACTAACTTTTTGTGATATTTTAATTCTGTGTTTTAATAGGCCGGGTGGAACTAAAAAAAGCAATTGCTTTTATTTTATTTCATCTTCAAGATACCTTATCTTCAAGATAAAGTATCTTGAAGATAAGGAACTCAGCTGTAATATAAGGTATCTTGAAGATAAGGAACTCAGCTGTAATATAAGGTATCTTGAAGATAAGGATCTCAGCTGTAATATAAGGTATCTTGAAGATAAGGATCTTAAAAATTAGTTACTGAGAACCGTTAGTATCATGAATTAATTTAACTAAAAATGGAAAATGAAATTTTTAGTAAAATTTAAAGTCACCAATATAATAGACAATAAAATAAGGTTAATTAAAGTATTACAATTTAACTTATAATGAGCAACAAATCTTGCATAGGAAATAATAAAATCATTAAATTTTCATATCATTAAATCAAATTTGAAACTTTTTATTTTTGATTTCATTCAAAATATTGATTAAAAAAAATATTATGCATTTAAGATTTTAAAATTATGTGTTTAACTAAAAAAGATTATTTATTACAAACTTATTTTACATACGCATCTATTAGATACTATTGTATATCCATTTTTCCTAAACGTAATCAACTTTTTTGTAAAAAAAACTTGCAAAGTAAAACTTTAAAACTTAACATAGACTTTGCCATTTGCATATTTTTAAATATACATAAGTTATGTTTAGCAACATTTTTTTTAAATAAAAGAAGTGCTAAGCTCTTTCTCACCATGAACTCAGGTTTAATGACTGCTACAAGTTCTGTGAAAATGCTCACAAGTGAGCATTAGCACTCTTCTATTATATAATGATGATGATAATTAAAATAAAAGCAGAAAACAAGCGTTTCGTTTAAATTCTTAATAAAGTAATTCATAAAATAACATAAGTATTAAATAACAATAATAATAACATAAAAGTGTTTTCATAATTTTTCATAAAAGTATTAGTAGTAAGATGAACAAAAAGAATTTGTTGCAATTTAAAAAAAAAGAGCTTTTATTTTTTGGCAAGCGCGTTTTTGGCAGGCGTGTGGATGAGCGCAAAAGTCCTGGCCAAACAGAGAAGGATTTTGAATTCTCCACATATTCATATTTTTTAAATGTAAAAGAATTTTATATTAAAAAAATATGACGAAATTACATTTTTTAAAAGTTAAAAATCAAAACATACTAAAAGTTATCTCCAGTAAGTCAAGACTTTGGCACAAAAAACTATAAGTTAAAATATTAAGCAGAGTTTGAAAACAATGATTAATAGTAATGGGTATCACCACTCTTTTATTTCCTACAATATGGCATAGTGTAAAAGGTACATTATTCTATAAAGCTGTTTTTTGAGTTTCTTTATATATTTGTTTAGTTCTATTTCATATCATTTTACAATTATTAATTTAGATTCGTGTACTTTTTTTAAATCCGATTCAAAAGTCAATGTTACCCTGCAAGTATTTCATGGATGACAAATGCACTTTTAATCAAGATTGTAGGTAGAATTAAACAGTTTGTTACCAAAAAATATTTACTTTAAAATTAATTTGGCATTATGATTTTTTTTATTTGTTTATTTTATGGTTGAAACTAAAATGTTTAAGCATATTATATTTACTTTTTAATAACTTTTGAATTAAGGTATTCCCATGGTTATCTTGTGAATCTTGAAGATCTCGTGGAATATGAAGAACCTGATTTTAGGTTTATTTTTATTTATCATATTAAACTTAATTTGTTTATGATAAAGTAAACATCATAGCTTCTCTTTTTTAGTATTCTTTCTACTGGTAACAAGTGCTTAGCTAAATATGAAGATGATATCTGGTATAAGGCCACTGTTAGGTAAAACATTTTTTTAATTCTGTTTTATGTGTTTTTAAAATCTTGTAGTAACTACTTCAATTACTTCACAGAGAAGTTCATGATGATCAAGCTACTGTATCATTTGATGCATATGACAAGGAAAAAACATTTATACTTGATTTTCACTCAATTTTCCCAACTGGTAAATTATTTTTAAATTAAATTTTATATTAATAAATAATTTTGCAAATCATAAAAAAGGTACTTTTGAACTTTTATATTATAAAATTTTTCATTGTCTACACAACATAAAGGAAATTTTATAAATTCTACATTGAACTGTTATAAATAAATTTTAGCACCAAAATAAAAATTACTTTAAATATTGAAAAATAAACTGAAAACATATTTTAACAATTTTGTAGTTTTTAGGTATAAAAAAAAAAAAAAAACATGTATGTAGATTCTTGTTAAAATGAAAAATTAGATATTGAGTATATGATAGTATAGCATCTCTTATATAATAAAATGACTTTTTTGATGCTTTAAGAAATATAAGACTTGTTTTCTACTTGTTAAAAATTGAAATATAAGACTTGGTTTCTACTAAATAAATAAAAATTCCTGCTATTAGTGAAAAACTATTCTTGATAATCAATGCCAGATGTTGGTTGAGAAGTTAATATCTGAGTAAATAAAAAAAATTGCAATTTATTTTATCTTGATTTAAATTACTAAAAGATGTCAACAAAAGATGCTTTTTGTTATAAAAGCATTCTGTTTTTTGTATTATGTATGGTGTTATTAGAAAACACCATGTAATGGTTTCATGGTGAAGTTAAGAAAAAGATGTGTACACTTTCTCCTGATTAAATAAACTTTTAAGCCAGTTTTTTTTTTATTTGCAGAATTTGGCTTTATGATTAAACAGGGTATGAAGTTTTGGCTTTAAAGTAATGCCACGTCCTAAATTCAAATTTAGAACTAATGTTAATTTTAATGTTTCTTTATAATCTCTCCAAAACTAATCTAATCTAACTTCAAATCAAAGTTTAATTAAAATGCTGGTCAGTCTATACTGTTTGTAATTGGTCATATATTTCGCTTATATTTATTTAAATATTCAGCAAAAACTGCTTAATGTTATCAGTTACATGGTTGAGTGTTCTCCAAGAAATTCTGAGGAGGGGTTTTGATTTACTAAATAATTTAGAGGTATTTATGTGCAAGTTTTAATTAATTCTACTGCTCCTTGTAGATATTTTTGCTAGAATCTGAATGAATATTTTTTAAACTAGCTTACTTCCAAAAACACTGCAAGCATCCACTATTTAAATTGGGAGTTACCAGAAAACAAAATATATTTTTAATGAATAAGAAAACGTTTAGACTTAAAACAGTAGACTTAAAAAACTGTTTATTGTGTGAGCCAGGAAAACATGAAGATAAGGTTGATTTATTTAGCACTTAATTTACACTTCATAGATTCATTTAATTAAATGTGTTAAAGTCTGAAGTTTTAATGTCTGAAGAAGAATTTTTTTTTTTTCACTTTCAATAAAGCTGCAAGCAACCACTATTCGAGTTGCAAGTTACTGGAAAAGAAAACAAGAAATATGTAGAGCAAGATAATGGTTAACAGACAGCTTGAAAGATTAGAAATTATATGAATCAAGAAATCAAACGATGTGAGGGAATTCCAAAACACTGATGTTTGAGTAAAAAAACTAGACAAATAAGAATTTTTGTCACAGTAAAAAGATGAGACTTAATTGAATGACGAGTAACACAAGAATGGATTTTAGTAGATGGCACAAAAGACGCTAGCTCTTTTGAGCAGTGCCTATTATAGTATTAGTAGAAAAGAAAAAGAGAAGCAACTTTATGACCATGTGATAATGGTTGGAGGTTGACTGCAAGAGCAGATCCAACTATGTTAACAATGCGTTTTTGCATCTTGTCTAAAAGAGAAAAGGCATTATTGGAAGATCCGCCCGAGATATGGCAACAGTATTCCATACAAGGACGGATATGAGATTTATAGAGGTTAAGAGTAGAGTCCGGAGTAAGAAAGTGGTGAGCACGGTAAAGAGATGCAACTTTAGCAGATGCTAGTTTTGCAATGGATTTAATATAAGGTTTTCAAGAAAGATCGGAAACAAGAATTAAACCTAGAAGACAAAGGGTAGATGACTTATTGAGTACATTACCATTCATAAATATAGAAAGATTTAGATTATTGTGATGACAAAAAAAAATTGAGTTTTATCTGAGTTAAAGTTCACCAGCCACTGAGAGGCCCATGCTGTAGCAGAAATGAGCCCCCTCCAAGCAATCAGAGAGTGTTGGCTTCTTATCAAGACAAGAATAAACAGTAGTATCATCAGCAAACAATGCCTTCCTTAAATGTGAGAATTTCCAGGAGGTTGTTATGATGTATATTAAAAGGCTGTGGTTATTGTTCCGACACGAGATCCCAAAATAAAATGGCTGATTTTCCAACAATTGCTAATCAAGTTTTTTAGCCAAAATAATAAAATAAAATGATTTTTGCTTTTTTTAAATGAAGCCATTATTTGCACTTGTGTACAAATAAGGTTTATTTAATAAAACTCTTATTTGTAGGCAAAAAATGATTATATACTTTAATTTTTTGTTTGATTAACATATTGATGCAGTGCAATGGGTGTTAAAATCTTCTTGGTTTGAGGCACGGCTGTTGGGGTTGCAGTTTGAATTTGAAATTTTTAATTTTAATGTTTTATTTCTAAGTAGATTTATGTATTTTAACTGTTGTTGTTTATTTATAGTTATATTTATTTATTATTTTCATCTTTCAAAGTTTCGTAGAATAAGTGCATCAATGCATACATAAATTGTCTTATTTAAATGTAGTCACAGTGAAGTATACTGACTTAAATAGGGATAGGCACTGTGAAGTGTAAATACAGACTTAGATAGACATAGACGCAGAAGCGTGTACATGCATTGACTGACTTAAATAGACATAGGCGCAGTGGAGTGTATATACATCTACTGAGGGTTTAGGTTTGGGCAGGTATTCTTTAAAACAAAAGAAAAGTATTTTAATATTTATTTAAATTGAGTTTATAAAATAATTTAATTTGTATAAAAAAATTATAAAGTTAAATTTAACAAGAATTTTAAGTAAAATTGTCTAATAAAAAAAAATTGGTTGTACGCGCATGCATGTCGGAATAATAGCCATTTTACTTTGGGATCCGGTGTTGGAACAATATTAAACACAGCCATATTAAAAAGAGTTTAGGCTAAGGATAGAACCTTGAGCAGCCCCTGAAGTTTCAGAATATTAGGAAAAGTGCTATCCATCAAGGACAACTTTTATACTACAATTGGTAAGTAAAGAATTCAATAATCTTAAAGATGTTACATGATACATCTTAAAAAGAAAGCTTATGGAGAAGACCAGCATGCCAAACTTTATCAAAAGCTTTAGAAATGTCAAGAGCGATAACCTTAACCTTACCACATCTATCTAATGCATGATAAAATCTATTGGTTATTACCGTTAACAAATCAGCAGTAGGACTAGTAGACCAAAATCCATATTGATAATCAGAAAGTAAGTTATTAGTTTCAAGATAAGAGATTAAGTGTTTGTTAATTTAATTTGTTTAAAAACCTTACTTATAATAGTAAGAGGACAATGGGATGGTAGTTAGACGAAACATTTATTTAGACTAGCTGAGTTCGGACCCATAAAAATACAGGTCTTTGTAAGTCTATTCCAAACCAAACTTTTCTGTACTTTTTCCTTATATATCCTAGTTTTGCGGATCCTTAAAATATGGGTCTTTATCAAGCCTACCATTTCTATACATATCTAGATAATAATGTAGCAAAAAAGATTTCTAAAATTTAAAATAAAATTTTAAAGTTTTCTCATTTTATAGACATATTATACGCGATTATTCCATATAATGCCTGCAAACTCAACATATGCTAAAGACGTTTACACTTACAGGCATTTGTATGTAACGCTATACAAATGGAACTAAGAAGATCTTAGACCACTAAACATAGTCATAAAAAAAAAGTTCATTCTTATGGTTATATTTAAAAACTAAAGAATAATATTAAACGCTAATCTAAAAGTTAAGCCAAAAAAATTTTGCGAATTGACTTCGGTTTGTGGCAAAATAAATCTTTATGCGTCAAGTTTCCTTTTGCATTTATCTTGCATTTTTTGATTAATTTTAATTATGTTGCAATCAATTGCATAAAAATATATAAAACTGGTACAGATATATCATTTCACGGATCAGAGATTGTATTTATTACAATAGTAATAAATAAATAGTTTTTGTCTTTATTAGAATATATCCCATAAAAATATGTTCCATATATTCCATAAATTCCAACAAAGTGCTGCTACTCTTTCTCACCACTACCTCGGTTGCAGTGGCTGCCAAGGGCTCAATGTCAACACGCTTGAATAAGCACTAACACTACTACTATCACTATTAAGTTCGGCAATAATATATAGCGATCATTATCCAGAATTTTTGAAAATAGGGATAATAGATGCCACTGATAGAAAACAAGACTCTGATAAGCACTTGTTAAATTGTTTTGAAAGTATAGATGACAGCTCCAGAGAACACTTCTGCAAGGCTATAACAGGTATGTTGTCCGGGCCACAAGCTGTAGAAGAGTCTAAGCAGGAAATGATTTAAGATACAAAAGCTGGAGTGATACAAAAATCAAGCAATGCTAGTCAACCTGTTTATCAACTTTATTAGGTAGAACATGACTAGTGGAATTAAGAGATGATATTGATGTTCTTAGCAAACAATTTAGCTTTGTCTTAAGATGAGGTGACAAAATCTGAACCATTTAAGAGAGGTGGAATAACAGACTTGCCCTTATTATAGATACTGTTAAAGATTCTCCAGAAGTCCTGAGAGCCCAATATTAAAATGATATACAAGATTTCATGACCTGAAAATAGCGTGCTTTGGCATTAAACATAACCTTTTTACAAGAATTTCTAGTAGACGAGCTGAGATCAGATCCGTAAAAATCCAGGTCTTTGTAAGTCCAAACCGAACTTTTCTATACTTTTTTTTATATATCCTAGCTTTCCGGATTCGTTAAATACAGGTCTTTACCAAACCTACTATTTCTATCCATATCTATTCCACTTCGATTATTTATATACCTATTCCTTATTTACTTCAATATTTTTTAGTAAAACAATTTATTCTAAAAAAAACATTCAAGAGCAAAAAACTTAACATGTCTTTTCCGCATAGAGCTTATAAGAGACTTATAACTACGTTTGTTTTTCTGCTAAATGTATTTCATTGATAGCTCAGTGGTTAAGCGTGCTGTCATCAGTTTTGTTTTGGGTGTTTAAGACCTCCCTTTAGCGTAATAAATTTTGAAATTTTTTCAATCTTGCTTATATATTTATAGCAAAAAAATAATAGTATAGCAAAAAAGATTTCTAAAATTTCAAATAAAATTTTAAAGTTATGCTCAAACCATTTACGCTATTCAAGTGTAATTAAGAAGATCTTAGACCACTAAAACTAAAAAAAAAAAAAAAAAAAGTTCATTCTTATGATTATGAGATTGTAAACTAAAGAATAATGTTAAACGCTATTTAAAAGTTAAGCCAAAAAAATTTTGCACATTGATGTCGGTTTGTGGCAAAATAAACCTTTATGCATCAAGTTTCCTTTTGCATTTATCTTGCATTTTTTGATTCATTTTAATTATGTTGCATACAATTGCATAAAAATATATAAAACTGGTACAGATATATCATTTCACGGATCAGAGATTGTATTTATTACAATAGTAATAAATAAATAGTTTTTGTCTTTATTAGAATATATCCCATAAAAATATGTTCCATATATCTTTAATAAAAGGAGTTGTTTTTTTTAATTTAAATAAAATCTTATTTCTAGTTTGTTTTTCTAGTTTTTGGCCATAAAGTGACGTCACATACACAAAAAAATTGTGGCTTCAACAATTTACGAAAAAGCTGCATCTACCATTTTTAATGGTTTAAGAAGCAGATGACAATTTTAGCAATCAGAAATTATCAAGAGAGGGTCAAAAATTATCAAGAAAGGGGCATATCTAAAATTGAAGTTTCAAATTTTCCACTTGGATGAGACAATATGTTTTGCGTTTTTTCAATCTTGTCAATTTTTTTAGATATAATAACATACATACAAAAAATCAAAACAAAACATCTTGAGCAAAAAAGACTTGTAATTATTAGAAAAGTTTACTTATATCCTGAATAAAACGTTATATAATTGGATTTTTTACATTTTATAAACAATATATATAAACAAATAACATATTTGTTTATATATATATCGTTTATATAGGGATGGTTAAGCGCCAAAACCTGCCTATACAACAAAGTTTTAAAAAATTTAGTTTTATATTAAAAAACTTTTTATTTGAAGTAAAGAAAAGTTATTTTGAAAGCCACGAATATTAGTAAATGATAAATTTAGAAAACTTGGTGATGACGATGGTTTTTTGTGTTTTATAGTTTTTGGTACTTTAGTCATTTTTAAATTTGTTAAAGAACTTGACTCAAAGCACAGATAGTACTCAGTACACTATTTAATAGTCCAAGCAATTGCCTCATTACTATTAATAAACCCTCAGCCATAACAAAGGGCTCCAAATGTGGCCTCGACAATGCACACCAAAAGTATAAACAGGGGCACCATGCATGCACCACATGGCACTGTTAATACTCTGATACTTTACAGCTGTTGATGGAATCAACCTCTCTGAGAGCTACCAAAGAGTTTGGGAAACCTGGCTACCAGCTGGCCTCAGAACCATTAAACTGAGTTTTAGAGCTGTACCCACATGTACCAAAAACAGAGATACAAGCAAAACCCATGCATTAAGTCAAGAAGATCCAGCATTCAACATCTTAAACTTGAAACAATATATTATAAATATATCTACACCAGCCTAGCAGATAGAGAAGGGGTGCAAAGCTGGTCAACAAATAGAATCTGTTTATCCCCTAAGTCTTTGCCTCGAAGGCCTTCTACAAGACTGTAGCCAGATGCATTTAATGTCTGTCCAAGATGAGTATTTTTATTGAGACACTATCTCTAGTCTTTACTAAACCAAGAGCCTTTAGCCAGGGGGTATTTTAAGTCAGAGTTGGCTTCTGCTAGCCTTTACCTAAAAAAGCGTATCCTTCAAGGCAACAGGGCATAAAGGTTGTACTGGGTTACATGCTACCAGTAGCAGGATAACCTGACCTGGCCTTAATTATTATAACTATTGTTAGACTATTGTCTAGATCATGAGGAGTAGAAGTAAAAATAACAGAAACAGGTATGATTTCGATCTCTAACAGTGGTATATTCTATCTCTCTGGGATGACAGGAAGAGTGCGTTCATTAGGTTCAAGAGATGAATTATAGGTTCTTTGCAAATAGTTCCTTGTGAGAGGTAGTAAGATCAGAAAGATAGAATATTAGACTTCCATTTATTAATAACATTGTTAAAAATTTTCCAAAATCTCTAGAATCTATTTTCTAAGATAAATGTGAGATAAAATATTTAGTAATCTTAGAATAACGACAGCACTTTCTTTTTTTTTAGCATCTGAATTTTTTTTTTTTTTTGAATATCTTTTTTCTCTTGCAATTATAACAAAATATTTGTTCTCAAGAGAGTTGTTCTTATGGAAAAGATGTTTACAATTAGAAATAGCAGCTGCACAAGAGAAAACTATGTATTAGAGTGAGGCTTGAATTAAAATTGATGAGAAGAAATAAAAGTTTGCCTGTCTGAACCCAAGAGGTTATAAAGGAGACTTAATTTTCAACAGATTTCCCAAGGACCAATATGAAGCAAATTATAAAAAAGAATCTTAATCAATGTTTTCACTTAATCACTTAATCAATGTTTAGTTATTAATAAGAAGTGTAATAACAGGATTTTAAGAAAAAGTACAAAATAAAAGAGAGATTATAGCAAGTTGAGAACAACCTAGAAGTGAGCTAAAAACCATCTAAAGGTGAACAAGGAGAAACTGAGCACAAGTTAGGTTCAGATGCATAAATTAAATAATGAAGGTAAATGATCAGGGGTTGTTTTGATAATGAGCTGCAGTGGCTGATGGATAAAGACAGAGATGGCTTCGTCAATTCTATCGAAAAACATTTAAAGAGTACAGTCTTGAGACAGTGGATAACAACAAAGAAAAAAGAGAAAGATGATTGAGTGAAAAGGTATTATTTGGAAGCACCTCTCAATGGTCAGTGGATTCTAATCTGATTTCATGAATTGAAACATAACCATATGCCTTGGCCAAGCGTGTTGCTATTGGCCAAGCATGTGGCTGTTGGCCAAGCGTGTGGCTGTTGGCCAAGCGTGTGGCTATTGCTTTGTGAATCAAAGAATAATAGCTATTAACATTCACAGCATTTGTCATAGAATTAAAGTTTGCAAAGTGCAGGTAAGTGAATTTTGTAAGAAGTAATATTCTACAAATGAAAAGTTACTTCAAAGACCACAAATATTTGTAAAAGATAGATTGAAACAATTAGGGAAACTAAGTTTTAGATCTGCACCCTCATTAGGAGTTAACAGGAAGAGTTGCATAGAATTGCTACAAAAAGACAAATGCAAAAACCAATGAGTAGTGTCAAAAAGTAAAGTTAAGCTTTATGTCACATACTTTGTTGAGTTGCTTTTTTTTTTAGTTTTTCCAAATATTATTTTAATGTTGAAATGTTTTTCAGGGATATTTATATCAGAAATTAAAAGATCTTTTTATCTTTTAAAAACCATTTTTATATGAAGACCAGATTTCTATTATTACTAGCATTTCAAAAAGGATCAGCACTAACCACTAGATTATCTAATCAGATAAACGTCATCACCACTTATGCTTTACCCTGCAACTTGCATGTTTTTATATGAAGTCATTTCATTTTTTTTTTTAAAGTACTTGATATTAACTTTTGTGCAATTTCAAATAGTAAACTGAGGTCAACTATATTAAGACAAATTTTAATGAAACCTTTCATAGCAACAATAATTTTGAATGTACTAAATTATAATATATAATAACCAAAATACAACATATTGTTTATCACATAAATAATAACCAAGATACAACAAATTGTTTATCACATTAATAATATTCAAAATACAACAAATTGTTTATCTCGTAAATAATAACCAAAATACAACAAATTGTTTATAACATAAATAATAACCAAAATACAACATATTGTTTATCCCATTTCTGATCCAGAAGTAGTTAGCAAAAAAAAAAACTGTCATAGTTTTACATTTAGTAGTACATTTTTATTACAGTGTTTCGTCTTTGTAAAATCTTTCTTCTATAAATAGAATTATGTTTACCAGAAATATCATTTGCTAATTACATAAGAAAAAAGTATTTACAATACAAAGAAATACAATGAAGATTTTATACTGTCACCATCACTATTGACTTTTTTTTTAGTAAGGTTTTTAATTGACTCCTGAATAGCATATTTACAAATACCAAAACCGGAGAGCTAAAATAATTTAAAAAATCTTATATTATTCTAAAAAAATTTCGTTTTCATAAAAGAATTAAAATTTGTTTGATTCTTAATTTTAAATGAATTAAGAATCAAACAAATTTTAATTCTTTTATTTTATTTAAAAAATTTTTAAATGAATTGTAGCATACATTATTTTTATACATAATTTTGTATTATACATTATTTTTATACTTATTTTTGTATTATACACTATTGTTATACTTTATTGGAGTTATTAGAGACTTTACAATCTTTGAGTTTAACAATGTTTAGACTTTAATCCAAATATTTTATATATGTTATATAATGTTATATATGTTAACATTTTTTATATTTTATATAATGTTGTATATGTTACATAAAACTTATGTTGCTTATCTACTGTTACATTTAGGTTCCAGTTCTACTGAAAGTTCTGATGACGAATCTTTTGAAGATTTATCTGATGAACCTTTAACCTACAAACGAGTTTCAATGAATGGTCCGATGGCTGAATGGGAGCAACATACTCGGGTAGTTTTGAGTGATAATTCTTATCATTAATGATATTTGCCCTTTATATTAAGACATGTTGTATTGCTATTTACATTCAACAATTTGTCATTTTTAGGGTATTGGCTCAAAGCTTATGATGAAAATGGGTTACATATTTGGGTAATTTATTTTTGCACCTTACTTTTTTTGTCTTTTTTTTTTTTCTTTTCTGTATTTTACTTTTTATTTTATTTTTAATTTAGAAAAGGACTCGGAAAAAATGGTAAAGGAATCGTTGATCCAGTAGAGATACGACTTCTTCCGGCAGGTTATTGTGAAACTTCTATATTTTGTACAAATGTTCCTTTTAGGTCTTTGGGGCTGTTCAAATAATTTGTGACAGTCTTAGGGGGGGAGGGGGTATTGGAAAGTGTCACAAAATATCACATGGGGGAGGGAGTGGTTTGCTACAGTGTGATGTGATAAATAACTTTTTAAACCAAATTTTTTATCACTGCGTAATTTTTTATCACTGCGTAATTTTTTAAAATTGCGAGCTCCGAGATAATTATATACAATACGAAAATTTTCAAGAAAAATGCTATGCAATGACTTCACAAGCTAGCATTTATTGTTTAACGGAGTCATAACAAATGAAAATAAAAAAATTAAATTAGCTTTTTTTTAAGTTACTTGTGGTAATTGCAGACATAAAAAGAAATTTTGATTCTACAAACAAAGAAAAACCAGATAGTGGGCGATTATTTAAAAGCAATTTAAGTTACCGTTAAAAATCTAATTTTAATTTTTAAAGAATATTTGTATAAAGATACTAAAAATTTTAGTATTAATAGTTTTTTAAAATTTGATCTTTAAACATAAATATTATTCTTGATTGTCATTTGATCTATAAATGTTTTAGTTTTACAATACTTTAATTTTTAATGTTATTGTTATTATTACTTTTAATGTTTTGTGTCACTCTAATGAATTTGTCGAACTACTTTAGTTACGTTATCATTTTTATTATATGTTAAGTTATTTAGTTACTATGATATAAAATTTTAGTACTACTATTAAATAGTTGTACTATTAATAATGTTATTATTAATAATATCTTTATTATATACTTATTTAACATAATAGTTGTAAGGAAAATTAATTTCTTGTTATTGATGTTGTTATAGATTAAAAATGTCTAGTGAAAAAGAAAAACTTTATAAATCTATTTATGAAGGATATTTGAAAGCATTTGCAAACAAACCAAAGCAAAAGTCTCAAGAAGAAACAAATAAAATCTGGTCTGAGATTAAAACAAAGAGTAAAACATTATCCGAATTAAATGTAGAAGTTGAAAAAAAGTTAAAAGAGCTAAAACAAATTGAACTCCAAAATAAAGTTGGTATTTTATCTTACTGGACAAAATTACCGAACCAAGTACCGAATACACCAAAAAAGCGTGCGGTTGAATCTAAAATTACTTTTGATGCCGTGACTGACGCGACCCCATCAATTACAACAAGTGAATAGTGTGAAAAAGAAAATTCCAATTTCTCAAAAGTTGTAACAAAACAAGCCCCGAAACAAGATCAGTTAAAAAATGAAATTTTTATTTTACAAAAAGATATTGCATATCTCACTGAAAAAAGAAATTGCAACTTGTTGTCACAAGAAGACTACCAAATACTAGGGCAAAAGCAAAAACTTTTGGTAGAAAAAAACCGAGATCTTGTACTTCGTCAAAAAGCCACTGAACGCCAAACAGCAACCAGACTAAAAAGAAAAAAAGCTATAGAAACATTAGATCCAGATATTAGAAAAAAGTTGTGTGGAATTAAAAATTCAGTATCAAAAGGTCGACCACTAGCCTGTGATCAGGACAGTTTAATAAAAGCAATTGTAGATATTGCCATGATGTCTGCTTCTGATGATAGGAGAAGAACTGAAATGGTTCGAACTGTAAAAACATTAAATGACTTGGTTGAAAATTGAAAAATCATGGTTACAATCTCTCGAGATCAGGAGTTTACTTAAGATTACTTCCAAGCAGATCATTTAGCACAGAAGGAAAAAGAGATGTTAAAACTGCACCTGTCCGGTTAATAAGAGCACAAAATTCTGAGCATAAATATCATGCAGACACAAAATTTGCCAAATCATCCATTAGTGCCCTTGAAGAACTTGCGGCAGTCTTGGGTCCTAAAGAAGTGACGTTTCACTCCCAGGATGATAAAGCTAGGGTGCCAATTGGATTGACAGCTGCAAGCAAACAAGCACCAATGATGATGCATATTGAGTGCAAGGTAACTTTAGCTGATCATGATTTTGTAATTGCCTCTCAACACAAACTTATTCCTTCAGTAATTGCAGCCATAGAAATTAAAAAGGATTGCATGGAAAAACAAGCAGTCACATACTCTGGCCCAACATACATAGCAATCAGAAGTGCAAAACATGAATCATCAACAGCACTTAGTCACTTAGAAGACATGAACAGAATAAACCATCTTCCTGCATTTAAGAGCAGCTTATTTACTGAAGATGGAGTTAGCAAACCAATCATGATTATAACTGTTGATGGTGGACCAGATGAAAATCCAAGATATGAAAAAACAATTCATTGTGCCAAGACTTATTTCAAAGAGCATGATCTTGATGCAATGTTTGTGGCCACTAATGCTCCTGGAAGAAGTGCCTTTAACAGGGTTAAGAGAAAAATGGCTCCGCTAAGCCATGACCTAGCAGGAATTATACTTTCATTTGATCATTTTGGAAGCCATCTTAATTCAAGAGGAGAAACAACAGACAAAGTTATGGAGAAGACAAACTTTGCCAAAGCAGGTGAAGTTCTTGCACAAATTTGGTCTAGCACAGTCATTGATGGATTTGAAACTAAAGCCAAGTACATAAAACCAAACAGTGAAAAATGTGTACAGTTAAAACATTTTGGAGCAGAGTGGGATGCTAAACATGTCAGAGAAAGTCAATACTTTCTTCAAATTGTAAAATATAATGATCAAAAATGCTGTGGTCTTGAATGCAGTAATACAAAGAACAACTTTGCATCTCTCTTTTTAAACTTATCACTTTGCAAAACAATTTTGCCCACGACAGTTACAAAGAAGTATCCCAATGGATTGCCATACGACTACTCATGTCCAAGCATTCAAAATTCCTTACCAAAAAGAGTTTGTACCAATTGCAGTTTATATTATGCAACTATCAAATCAATGAAACAACACAAAACAGTTTGCTCAAGTATTGGATATTCGAATGAAATTCAAAAAGTTAGACCTCAACGCTTAGTTGCTCAATGTCTGAACTCATGTGTGTCTTTTTAAATTCGGACAAAGAAACAATTGAGTGGTATGATCAAGATGATGTTGATACCTCTGACCTCAACTGTTATTACAACCTTCAAAAATTATTGAAAAACATGGAACTCCAATACTTGAAGGTCAAAGTCCGATTTGGGAACAAATTTAGGTTTTAGACAGATATTCATCAGTTGTATTTTTATATAAAAATAAACTATTACAATTAAAATATAAACTTATAAAAAATTGTTTTTGTCACGTCACACAGGGTAGGGGGGGTGGGGGTTCTTCAAAATGCCACAAAATGTCACATAGGGGAGGGGGTGTTAGAAAAACGACAAAAAAAGTATTATCACGTATTATTTGAACAGCCCCTTTAAACATTTTTCTAGAATAATAGTTTTTTGAGTGAAAGTAATCCTAAATAAATATGTTTGAATAAGAAATAAAAATATAATTTTAACTTTAATAAAACATAATAAAAATTAAATATTAAAAATTTTTTAATGCAAGTTATAAAAAACATCTATTGTTTAGAAAAATATGTTCATGGGAAAATTAAAAAAGAAAAACATTTTTCATTAATTCACTAATTAGTTTAAAAATGATTTTCTTTTGGCGCAAATAATATTTTTAATTTATTTTCATTCACAGGAAAGAGTCTTGATTATATTGCTGAACTGCGAGAGAAAGGGCGTATAAAAGATCCAACAAAAAAAAAGAGTGGCAAGCCCATATGTTCCAACGAGAATGTTAATGTAACTTTTTGTTTTTATTAATTGCATGTTGGATGTTACTTTTACAGAATACAGACTTTTACAGAAAATTTTAGCAATAAATAGTTTTTTACAACTCTTTGTAATAGACTTTGTTTTTTTTTAGTCCGCATTTGATGTAATAAACAACCTAACATGTATAAAAGGTTTGTCATTTTATTCAACTTCAGTTAATAATATTGCAAGACCCTAAAGAGAGTTCAGACCTGAAAAAATTTGCAAAAATTTAAAATAAAGTTTTCATTTAGTAGATGCTATATAGTTTTATAAGAGAATTATTTTTTAATCAATAATTTTCGTTTTTTTTTTTTTCTGATGCTCTATAACTGCTATAAAAAATTCTTCATTTATATGTTGTTACTATAATGTTTTCCCCCTTTTATTATGTTTTCCTTCTCAATTTATGGACTCCCCTTCCATTACGATTTCCTTCTTCCATTATGCTTTCCTCCCATCCATTATGCTTTCCTCCCATCCATTATGGTTTCCCCTTTTATTATGCATTCTCTTTCCATAATGCTTTCCCCTTCCATCATGTTTTTCCTTCCATCGTGCATTCCCTTCCATTATGATTTCCCCTTCTATTATACATTCTTCTCCCATAATGTTTTCCTTTTCCATAATGCTTTTTCCTTCCATTATGCATTCCCATTATGTTTTTAAATTGCAGTTTAGTATAGTGTAATAGTTTTTTATGATAAAACTGAAACTTGTGAAATGTAAAAGTCATGAAAACTCATAAAAATTTTTCAGTTCTGTCTGAACCCTCACTACCGCAGAAATGTTTTTGTAATGTTATACTTTCTTTTAGGAATCGAAAAACTGAGAGATAAAGCAACGGTTAAATTTGGCGTTGAAGAGTCATACAAGTTTATGAAAAAAAACTTATCGATGAAAAGAAGTGGGGATGTAAGGCCAAAATCTACACATATTGGTGTATGCTTAAACGTTGAAATGTTAAAGAACAACGAAAAAGTGAGCAAGCTGAAGAAAAGTTTAACAAAAATGAAAAAGTCGTTAGCAAGAAATCCAGGGTATATAATATATATCTATTATTCACGATCATCTCTTGTTGTTGCTATTTTTTTGTTAATGTTAAAAAATCACATTTATTAAACACAGTACTTTACAGTTTGTGAATTTTAGTGTTAATACTTCGTCTGTTAATTTTTAATACTTACTGTGGTAAAAATTTTAAATTTTTTCAGAGAGTTATTCAGTTTTTACCACTTTGATGAAACACACCTCTTATTTTCAAGTTTCAAATAAGAATTTTTTTCTTTAAACATAAAATTAAAAACATTAGGTAAAATTTTATATTCTTTTTTTTTCATTAGTATTTTCATTAGAGCTTAAAAGCTTCATTAATGATTTCACAAGTGTTTCCTTAAAATTGACAATGTTTTTTTAGACAGCTTAAGAAATAAAAAATTTGCGTCAACTTGATTTAATTTCTTATCTTGGAAACTTTTTTTTAAATCCGTTTGTCACAAATTTGTCTTTCAAAAATAAATTTTTTTACTTCTCTTTTTACTCTTTTGTAAGCATAGAAAGCACACAGTTTTGTAAGCATAGAAAGCGCAAAGTTTTGTAAGCATAGAAAGCACAAAGTTTTGTAAGCATAGAAAGCACACAGTTTTGTAAACATAGAAAGCACAAAGTTTTGTAAGCATAGAAAGCACACAGTTTTGAAAACATAGAAAGCACAAAGTTTTGTAAGCATAGAAAGCACACAGTTTTGTAAGCATAGAAAGCACACAGTTTTGTAAGCATAGAAAGCACACAGTTTTGTAAGCGAAGAAAGCTCACGGTTTTGCGGCGACCTTTGTTTTTATTTTTAATTTTACCTTTTTATTTCTATAATTAATTACTATTTACAATAGTTAATGCAAAATAAATATAATATGACTATAATTAAACTTAAGAGTGTTTTTCATAAAAGTATTAAAAATTGGATAACTCTCTTGAAAAAAAGTAAGCTTCGATATTTTGTCTGACTGCTCTACAATGTATTAATACCTCCCAAGGGTTTTTTTTGGGAATCTCTGTAAGCACTGATTCTTAATTTTATTGACTGACAACAAAAGTAGTTATGTTTATTCACTTTTTTATTTTTTTCTTGTTGTATAGTGATTTTATTTGTATATTTAATAATTTTGTATTTTTCATGTTTTATGATAGCGAGACGCCTTTAAATCGAACCATAATACAGAATATTGCAATAACAGAGCGACAAATAAACGAGCTACTTAACGATGAAAAACAAATCGAACAAAAACTTAACGTCAAATCACAAACAAAGAAATTGAGCATATTTTAAAGAGCAGTAGTTTGTTAATTTTGTTGTTATCAGTATTTTTAAATAGTTATATGTGCTCATAAATTTTCTTTTAAATAGGTAAAACTTATAATCATTCCTTTTTGTTAACTTATCATCTACTTTAATTTAATCTTATATTTTTAAATCAGTTAAGTAAACTTAAAATATTGTCGTTGCTTATAGTGATATCAGTTTTAAAAGATGTTTTATTTACCTAACTGCAAAATAGAGAAATGTTAAAAAAGATTAACTATGCAACATGTCTCTATTTTTCCGTTAGCAATTAAGCTATAGTCGATCAAATAGTTTAACAAATGTTATCTACAGATAAATAAAATAAACGAATGTGTGTTTGTATCCCTATTATCATTTACAAGATCCTAACAAAATCACAGACATTTTATAGGACCATTGGAAAAAAGTAGTGGTAAATGAAACGGTCATTGTTGAAGCAGAGTTGTGGTTAGATGAAAATTTAAATTCTATTAAATAAGCTTTTTAACCGAGTGTTAAAAAGCTTATTTAATAGAATTAAATAGCTGGTTAACCTTACTAGTATAACTAATATCAATATAACTTTTTATATATATTTATCTTTTTTGATTTTTTTTTGTTATATTACTATTATTATTATTATTATTATTATTTGAATAATATATTTTATTATGACATTATTATAAATATTAGTGGTTAAAAAGATTGTAAAAGTAAACTATTGTCAATTAAGGATGAGTCTGGGAACTAAAAAGCCCTAAAAATATTTTGACATCAGAGCAACAAGTTGATAAAATACTTTTTTCATAACTCGCTTTATTGATTATTATAAGACGAAAGTATTATTCTAATTTTACAATTTAATTAAAAAAAAGCAACATTTTTCATTAAAAATTGAGCTTGCGAAAAAAAATCGAATATAAAACTTGTCCTAACAAAGTTATGCAAGGTTTTTATGAAAAAGTTTATAAAAGAACGTTTTTCCGTTTGTGTTTTTTAATACTATTTATAAAGTTTTTTCAAATGATAACATTTTTTTATAATAATAAATGGTATAAAAATAAGCATTTTTGTAGAGATTAAAAAACCTTTTTTGTAAAAACCATCCTTAGCTACATTGAATACCTCAAAACTGCTTAACTTATGAAAATATAGTCAACGGTGCCAAATATAAAAAACCACTTTATAAAATATAAAAATCTTTATAAAATAATATAAATATAAAACTTTATAAACTATATAAAATATGTTTCATAAAATAAATAATTGTATAATAACTAAGCAACTTATATTCTCGAATCATCTTCAAAACATTTTGAAAAGCTTCGAAAAAAAGTGTTTTTTTGAAGCTTTTTTTTGTTTTTTTAGTAGTAGAACGGGACACTTAAGAAAAAAATGCTAGTTGTGGATAAACTAACCATAGTTAAGACTGTTTTTTATAAGTTTCCTATTATTCATTAATATAAGGGATCAAAAAATCAAACAAAAAATTTCTAAAAATAACCTACGACAACCAAAATAACGAAATTCGAGACTAGCAAAATTTTTACATTTTCTAAGTGGGTTGTTAAGTGGTAAAACGGGGCAGTTAAAAAGCAGCAATTATTTATTAATTGTAAAACTTTTAAAATGATAAAAAATAAAAGCTATCTATCATTTAAATGTTCAGATATTATACTCTTAAAAAAGTAACATACCCATATAAACTACACACCTTAACACCCATGCAGCTCAAAAAAAGAAAAAGGAACTAAATTTTAGTTGTTTAATTTTAGTCCAATAAATAAAAAATACTTTTTGTGTTTTATTATTAAATGCCTCTACCATAACCTATATATTATTAAATTGGTAACTACTACTAAATTAAAATACAACAAAAAATGTTATGGATCACATAAGTCACACAAAAAGTATCCTGAAACTATTTGGCAACATATTTGATGAGCTGGCTTATTAGCAATATGCCGATACAGAGCAAATTTAAAATGCCATATGCATCGGCAGCTTTTCGAATTTTAAGTTCCGTTTTACAACTAAAACTGCATTTCACATCATTTCGGACAATTGATCGTTATAATATAATTTTTTACCATCGTTGTTTACATTAATGAATAACAAGTTTATCAATATTTTTTTATGAAAAATATTTTCCCAAAGTTACAAAAACAGTTAAACTCAAAGATATTCCAAGTAGTTGAGTTGTTTTTTTTTTTTTTTTTTTAAGGTTTTTCTATTTTCAAAAAAATACATCAACTAACCACGCAATCTTCACAAGAAATAAAAAACTCCTTTACAAACGGAGAAGTAACATTATGTGTTTTTGTAGATCTCTCTAAAGCTTTTGATACGGTGGACCACAAAATATTACTGTCAAAACTTAATATGTATGACATAAGCCGTAGATCCAACAAGTGGATAGAAAGCTGTTTAGATAAACGTGTGCAATAAAATTGCACACGTTGGTGACTTTTTGAGACCTTATGTATATGTGTGTCTATATATATATATATATATATATATATATATATATATATATATATATATATATATATATATATATATATATATATATATATATATATATATACATATATATATATATATATATATATATATATATATATATATATATATATATATATATATATATATATATATATATATATATATATATATATATATATATATATATATATATAGACCTCTCTTCTTCAATATACATAAAGCTACGACTCCGATAAAACAAGTTCTTAAAAATGTAGATAATATTCGAAACTTACTAATAATAAACCAAATTTACTCTTCATGTTTTTTGTTTTATCAAGACTTATATTCAAAGCTGTCCTTGTTTTTCAAATTACTCGCAGATGATTTGGTTAATGTAAATTTGTTGCTACAAATGGCGACATTTGAACTATTAAAAAAATGATAAAAAAATTCAAGAAAAGAAGAAGTAAAGAAAGATTTCACGAAAGCATAAGAAAGAAAGACTAGCATCGCCAAAAACTTGAATGTAACTGTAAAAGGTTGAATTTGTTAGAAAAGAAGAATTTTTATTATGTTATTTTAAATTTCTAGCCAGCACAGATGGACAAGGTTCTTATCTTGCCAGTATAATAACTTTAAATAACGTTTCAAGAAGAAGACCATGAAATATCGAATCAAAAGGTTATAATAGCGGTTACAAATATAAAATATTTGTTGAAAATAAAAGTTATTTATCTCTATTAATAGTTTAAATTTTTCTTAAAATATGGTTTTGATAGTGGAGCTTTTTTCCCCCTTTATTTAGCAGAATGGACATAAAAAACGAATGAGGAAGGAGGCAGGGAGTTCTATGCAACTATCAAGACAATGACAAATGCCAACAATTCTGTCATATGTAAGCAGATGTCTGCCAACCAGGAATCCAAACATATTTACAAGTACTTTCCAACACTAGTGCTCACAATGCTTCTGCCTCAACAACATCATTAAAACGTAATCTTGAAAATGATCTTGAAAGCAATACATAATATGTATTTCTTTCAAGATCATTGTCATCTTCAACATCATTCAACAGTATCATCAACAGAGTCATTATCTTTATCTTCAGCACCTGTAGAAAGAGCACAGAAATCATTGTCTTCTTCATTCTCAGAAAAGTGTTCTATTAAAAGATTTTTTTCTCAAAAACTGCAGTTAAGATTTGCGCAAACATCTGGGTATGGTAGGTTGACTAGAATCATCAGGTTTTGCTACGGAGAAAGCCTGACAGGGGATGTATGTTTGAAGCGACTGAGAAAAGAAGCAGCAAAAAAAGATAACGTTCCAAGAAAAAAGACCACAAGAAAAAAAGAAATCATCCAGCTGGAGATGATAGGGACAGTAATGAGGACGACTATACTATGCGTCTAAAGTGAGGTATTCATGGAAGTTATGGAGAAGAATGGTTGTGCTGTGACATGTGGTGTTTGATATGCTCAAAATTGTCTAAAGATAATGTAAAAATACATGTTTTACAAACTGAAACATATAACCAAGTCAACGTTAATTGTAACTTTTTAGTTATTTTTTTTTCACTATATTTTTTTTAATTTTTGCTCAATAAAGTTTTTGTACATATAGAAATATGTATTGTCTATAACTTAAAAAGGTTTTTTATTAAATATTTATTTACCTACTTCAAAAAGCCCCCAGTTACCCTAAATATTACTGAGATGTTTGACCTGTTTAAATATTACTGAGATGTTTGACCTGTTTAAAATCAAGTATAGAAACAATAAATTGTTGTATGAATCTTATTGAAACATTTAACACTAATTTAAAGCACTAAAAGAAAAACATTTGTTCTAAATGTGATGAATTTTAAATGAAAATTAAAGCTTTAAAAAGTTAACTTTCTTTTAATTCAGAATGCAAAAAGTTTAATCAACGATTGGATGGGATAGAATTACAAAACTTACAACATTTTTCGTAAGATAACGTCGTTTCCATTAGAAAACGAAATGCACGGTTGAGAGTGCAAAAGGAATAAAAATTCAGTCAATAGCATTTGATTTCCAAAAAAATCTTAATTTACCAAATCAATCCACCAATAAATTTTACAACAAAAGAAAATTAACATTTTATGCATTAAATATTCACGTGCTTTTAGGCAATGAAGTTTTTTTATATTGTTATGATGAAACTATAGCTAGAATTGAGGCTGGTAATGTAAATATCAATATTATAAGTTTTTTTTTTAAACATTTAGTCAAAGATACTTAAAATATCTTGTTGAAGTAGAACTATTTTGCAGTTCATGCCAAAATAAAGACTTACATTAATTCGTTTTATGAATTTTCTTATTCATGAAAAAAAAAGGTTGGACTTCATTAAAATTACGTTTTCAGAATGCCGATATTCTTATATTGTATGTGATAAAGATATGGGGTTAATTAATTTTAAAACACCCGCATGTGTTGAGCCAGATTGAATTAAAATATTCAGAAATGCTCGTTAAAGATCCTCTTCATTTAATCTTGTAGAATTTACACAAGATATGGTAAAAAATATAACTGATTTTATAAGACAATTTTGTAAGAACAAATGTCCGGTTCCAACTCGTCTCCTTCGTGAAATTTGTTTTAGAGATGACTCAAGTGGTATTATATTTCATCGTGGTTCATGGAATGGATTATTGTTAAAAACAAATTTAAAAAATAACAGAAAAAATGTTATAAAAGGTGACATCCCCATTCAATATAATTCAAAACTTTGCATCTCCTTGGCGAAGTACAGAGACCTACAAGTATTAAAAAATTTCACATCCAATAATGAGTTTTATGATATTTTGCCTCAAATCGAGAGCTTGTGAATATATTTCAATAAAATATTGATTCTGAAAATAAAAAAACAGATAGACGTCCTTTTTTAAAGTTTATCATTTCTTTTTTTACTTCTTAGTGTTCTTGAAAGAATTATAAATATTAATTTCTTTCTTTATTCTTTGCATTTAACCTAAAACAATTATATAAATAATAATCACAAGATATTGCAATATAAATATTAAAATAAAAATTTAGATTAAACATAAGTATTTAATTTTTTCTTATATTTTATTTACCGATAAAATTTGAAAGCCTATTTATTATCAGAAAAGACTCCTTCCTGTGGCCGCTCGGAGGAGAGCGGGCAACAGGACAATATTGCCCCAGACTTTAAGTACATTTGGGGCCGAAGATTAAAGGACCTATTTTTTAGTAAAGATGATGTTCCAGAGAAAATTTTTAAAGAAATTGAACTTTTCAGAAGAAAAGAGCCTCTAAAATCAAATTTTTCCAGGGCCCAGCCAGCTTTGAAGCGGCTCAGCTCCTTGCAATAAATACCTGTCTGAACTTGAACAAACGAACGTTTTCTCGTAACTTCCGCTTGCAATAAATACCTGTTAAAAGTAAAAACAAATAAAATAATTAAATTGTGCTAGTTTATAACATTTTACGAAAAAGAAAAAGAAAATTTAAGTACGTAGATAATAAAAAACGCTTCGATTCAAATTTAATCTGTTCAAGATATTTGGGGGAAAAATTTCCACATATAAGGTCCGCGGCGTTGGACTGAGTATGAATTTAGCTTTAATGTAAACTTTGGGATGACAAAGTTGTTATATGAGAATCTAGTAGGGTACTTATAACTTATTTCGCTAAAATATGATTAAAATATTGGTGGAGATATTTTACTTTGTACATAAACTGTATGTAACACTGTATAAAACAAGATGTATGTTAATTTTGTATACATTCAACTCTCCAAGTTTGCATAAGAGAATGTCACAAAACAAATTTTTTACTTACTTCAAGGACAATTCTACAGGTATGTTTATGTTTACTGTAGAGTTTTTTAAGTTTAGTATAAATTGTACTTGCCCAGGCCATGTTATTATAGCTTAGGTGACTAAGTATTAATGAAAAATATAAACTTTTTAAGGAGATGATATTTAGGAAAGGTTTTCCTTTATACATTAATGAAATATTTCTTGAGAGCTTTCTCTCTAAAGTGTTTATATGGAGCTTCCATGACAAATTTTCATCCAAGACCACACCTAGAAAGTTTATGAAAGTTACCACTACCACATATTTAAGTTTAAGAGGAATACTTTCATTTTTTACTTTATTTATGAAATAAAATGAATTTAGTCTTTAAAGAGAGTTTGTTACACATGAACCGTTCGTTTATTTTATGTAATCTTTGTTAACTATGTTAAAAAGTGTCTTAATGTCTCTATGTGAGTAAAACAAATTGAAGTCATCCGTAAATAAGATTAAATTTAATAAGTTAGTTGTTGAATATTAAAAATTTATATATATATATATATATATATATATATATATATATATATATATATATATATATATATATATATATATATATATATATTATTATTATTATTATTATTATTTTTTTTTTTTCTTTTCAGTTTTACATTTAATTAGTTGTAATACAATAAAATCCGTGATGTATGCTCTCGTCGTGCAATAAAATCCGAGATATATGCTTTCGTAATACAATAAAGTCCGTGATATAAGTTCTTGTAATACAATAAAATCCGAGATATATGCTTTCGTAATATAATAAAATCCGTAATATATGCTCTCGTGGTACAATAAAACCCGAGATATATGCTTTCGTAATACAATAAAATCCATGATATATGTTCTCGTAATACAACAAAATCCAAGATATATGCTTTCGTAATACAATAAAATCCGTGATAAATAGACTAATTTAAATAAAAACTTGGTATCTGATAGGAGATCTAATGATCTTGTCGCCAGAATCATAAAACGTTATAATTAAATATAACTTAAGCCGTTAATAAATATGAACAAATAAAAATGACAAAATACAAAAAATAAAAGAGCGTGTTTATATAAATTTCTTACTTTTAAAAGTATTTCAAAATATTATCATTAAAAAAAATGAATTTTTTAAATTTCTTTTTAAAGACTGGGAAGGTAATTGATAAATCAAAATTAGGTAAAACGATTTTGTTCCAGAGATTAGGTGTCATAGAGAACTGATTGAATTTTGTTCGACAAAAGGGTTCAAAGAGTGAGTTATCATTTCTTAGTGTAAACTTACTATTTGTTTTTAAGGTAATAAAATCTTTAAAAATGTGTAATGACGGATTGATTTTACATTGAAACATAAAACAATAGTATTTTATATATATTCACTTCATAAATATTAAGTACTTTTATATTTTTAAATAAAAACTTTGAATGCGTAAGTCGATTTTCAAAACAAACTAAGCGTATTGCGTGTTTCTGACGACGATAAAGAATACGCAACTTACTTTGGCTTGTACTTCCCCAAGCAACATTTGCATAGTTAATATAACTATGTTTAAATGAGTAATAGAGTTGGATTAAAATGGTTTTTTTAAAATAATTTCTTGACTTATAGAGGACTAAACTTTAGTACATATGTAGTCAATATGTGGTTTCCATGTAACATTCTCATCAAGATAAATGCCAAGAAAGTTAGTAAAAGTTTCCTTTTTTATTTCAAGTTCATCAATAAGAATTTTTGGCATGGTTGTTGGTAAAAAACGTTTTTTAGATATAGGGTGAAATAGAATGTATTTTGTTTTATCAAGGTTTAATGTCTATTTTTTACATTTAAACCACTCAGATACGCATTTAAGTTCTTTGTTCATATCAGAAAACAGCTCATTAATATTACTGTTTGATAAGAACAAATTCGTATCATCAGCAAATATAATACTCTGAAGATTAGCTGCTTTGCTTAAATCATTAATATAAATTAAAAACATAAGAGGACCAAGAATAGAGCCTTGTGGAACACCACATGTTATTTCAATATAGTCACTTTGAAGGACATCATTATAGGTAACAAATTGCAATGATGAAAAATAAATAAAAATTTTAATTCTGACCTCCAGTTCTGAGCCCATTTTAACCATTACCCCATTTAACTTTCTATTTAACTTTCCCAAGTATGGACTAAAATATAGAATTGATCCTTTGAGTAGCAAATCATATGTCATCGTAACGGGAACCGTAACACTTCGTTATGCTAACATAACGTGTATAATTTTAGACCAACGTTAGTCAAAACTTATAAAATATGTATTACACAATTGCGTTGTGAAGCAAGTAATTTGCCCAACGTAGCTCCATCTTATAAAATAGATAGTTGTAGTTACAGGTATAGCGTGTAGATAAACCATAGCTATGACGCAATGGTTAAGGCGTCGGTTACAAAATCAAAAGGTCCAATGTTTGGTTGTAAAAAACTTTTAAAAGAACCGGTAAGACATATTGCTGTACGTCATAATGCTTAAAGAAACATGAATTTTGCCTTGATAAAGCCACTATTTAAAGAAAAATGCTATTCTCATGTGGTAAATAGGCCATTCTTAAAGTTCTTAACATAAGCCAATTAATTTTCATTAAATTAATAAGATTTGCGTTGCAGGTCTTATCAATTTAATGAAATCTTATCAACTTGTTGTTTCTTTAGATACAAGCTTTGTTTCTTTAAACACATAGGTTCGTCGATAAATTACTTCACGCTCAAGGAAGAACGAGGGTTAGTGGTTTGTGACAACTTGTACGGGACTTGTTACTAAAGAGTTAAGATGTTGTGAAAAGGGTGGAGGAAGGGTTCAAAAGTGGTCGCAAGTTCACTGTGGGTTCGTCCATAAATTGCATGCCGCAATTTATGGACAAACCCACAGTGCGTTTTTATATCCTTTTGATTTTAAAACAAAAGTATTCTGTTATTAAAAAACGTTTTTTAAAGAATAACTTGGTTTGAACCTTTTCATGATGTGCAAAATAATGAAAAAATCGAATTGTTATTACAACTGAGCAATGTAAATCTTGCTTAATTTGAAAAAAATGGATGGCGAAAAAAGTGTTGTGCTTTTGTTTAATCTCTAATCAACCCATTAATTGGGATACAAAATACCATGCTTTTGTCTCGCTTATTAGACTATAAATATGGAATGCTCTTTTTATTGTGGTAAAAATGGCGAGTATTAAAGTTTAAACAATCATAAATATTTGTGTCTATATGTTATATGTCAGTTTTGATATGTTTGTTATTTTGAAGAATAACAGAAATTTCCAAAAAATTGTATCATAAATGTTTAATTTTTTCAACGACTTTTATGACATATTCTGAGATCATAACTATCTCCTACTTCATTTTTAATTTCGCGGTTTTAAATGAATTTTTCTATTTGGATATATTTGTGATGCCTCAATTTTCTAACTTTTTTTTCTGGAATGCCCTTTTAATTTAATGCTACACAATCAAACGTAATACATTTGAAAATGTCTAACAGTATTGCTAATTATATTTTTACTATAGCCAACTGAACCAACAATCTCTCTCTAAGTTTTCTGCCTTTCTTGAGTTAAACAGTAATTCCTCATTAGGGTGTAGCAAAAAAAAAAAAATACCTTTCAAGTTTTTTTTATTCTTTAAGCTTTAAATTGACTACAAATACCAAAAACACGTTTTTTATTCGTGTTATCTTTAAAACATGATTTTGGAATAAGAAATGCCTTATAAGAAAAAATATAACGGATTTTAACTGTTTTAATAGTATATACTTCCAGTTTAAAAAATTAAACATTGTTAATGTTGCTTCTTTTTCAAATCCTTTTTAAGATTCTTTAGGGCAACCAACATGAGGTTTTTTCTATGTTGTTTGACCTGTAGCCTTTAGCAAAGTCCTTGATCAGTAGGATACTTATTTTTAGCATAGTTATGACACATTCAACCTTTAAAAACCTTTTAAATATATCAAATGTCTGACTGGAAACGCTCTTGATCCACTTTTTCATCTTGTAAATAGGAATCTTAGCTATCTCGAAAGGGATCCATTTCTAGGAACCTACAAGTTTAGTAAACTCCATTAACCTGCTAATAACCGGTAGCTTCAGTTTTCTTATGAGAATTTACTCAGGGACATCACACTTGATAAACTTCTTCAACGTTTTGATTACCTCCTTTTCAATATTACAGTTGGTTTGGAACAACACCTACTGTTCTGTTAAAAACAAAAAATGGCGCTGTATGCAAGCACTTGCCTTAGAATCACCTGCACCCACAGAACCACTGTGCCACGGCTGCTCATATATATATATATATATATATATATATATATATATATATATAGAAATATATAAAAAGAACCGAGGGTTGAGAATAAAACGTAAATGTCATATGTTAATATAATAATATCTAATTCAAATTCTTTTGGAATCTTTCTTAAAAAATCCCAGTTATCCTTTATTTATGTGTTGTTTCTGTACAAAGGTGGTAAAACTAAGCGCAAAAATGGATATAAATGTGATGCCGGTGAGTTAATTTTTTCAGGCTTTTTAAATTGTTTGGTAGTTTCATAACAATAAGTATGCAACTAGATTCTTGGACGTTTTCGACCTTTTTTCTTTCATTTAAGCAATTTAAGGATTACATATAAATTGATTCATTTCCATTCAATTTTTGTAAGGTAGTCTATCTTGTTTAGGCTATAATCCTTGTCAATCAAATTTAAAAGATTTTTGAAAACAACTCTATTAAAAATGAAGTTTTTTTTTCCATATGTAATTCAAGAAGATATGTAATCTTCATTGAAAAGTTTATCACTGTTATATGCTCTTTTCTACGATAAAAGATCATCAATTGATATTTTATAGGATTTACTTGTCTAATTTTTCATTTTATTTCATTTAGCTCTGAAAAAGTTTTTTAAACATAATTTGATTATTTCCTAATAATACTAGTGTCATTATTTTGCGATTTAAAAAATTTTTCTTTTTTACTTACGTTTAAAAACATAGACATAATTTAAGCAAAACTAAAACTAATTAACACTAACTTGTCAATTACTTATGCAAATTATATTTTAAAAAAAATTTTAACACAAACCTAGTGTTGTAATATTCCTTATAAAATCAAATATGACTTTAAATTTTATAGTCAGTACAACTCGAAACAAAACAACAAGATATAATATAATATTTAGTAAGACATATATATATATATATAAAAAATACATATCATTCTTAACGTACCAAATTCTATATTACATATTAAATCGATTTAAAAATATATCAATTTTTCACAATACTTCGTAATGTACAAATGTATATGTACAAATTTCTAAAAATGCTGTTTTTAGAAAGGAAACTTAAAAATTCTACTTTACAAAGTCTAACAAAGAGTTTTATAACTTAATTTAATGGTTTTAACAGTGCAAAGCCAAGGTACATCATAACAACATTGTAAAACCATAAATCCATCACTATTTTACCATATATTTACCACTATATAACTGTAGATAAATCTCTTCTTTTTTTTTTAACTTTTTTAACACATTTTTTTAATCTGAATATGTAATATGTAACATTATATTTTATATAAAGAAACAAATAATGGTACGGTTTTTTTAATCATACTTATTGGCTGGGTTTGGTTCAAAAATATTATGTTAGGGTCAGCTCAGTAGCGAGGAATTATTAAGTGTTGATAAACCTTTTAATAAGAGAGAATATGTTATCATCAGTATATCATAGTGTATCATCTTTATAGTTAAACTTTTTATGAAACATAATTTACATTCAAAAATTATTTTTTGTTAATAATCAAAATTCTGAAATAGTATTAATTACCAAGAATAAGTTTTATAATTCCGGATTTAAAAAAAGAATTATTTAAAACAGGGAGCTGAGGTTGGGAGCTGAGAAATAGTTATAGATATGGTTTTACAAAACTTTGTTAACAATTTTTGATCAAAGGTTTTTTATAAAAAAAAAAAATCAAGGTGGAAAATGAATTTTTGTAGGATTCAACGAATTCAAAAAGTTAATTACAAAAACAAGTCTCTTTTTGCTTGTATTATTTTATTGTAAAATGCTGCATCGCTATGCTTATTGCGTTAAAAGTTGCTGTTTTTATAGTATAATAATGAACTGTTGTTTCTATTGCATAATTATGTATAGTTGTTGTTTGTATTATTATACCTTTTAATTCTTTTTTAATTTAACTGAACTGCAAAGATTTAAGGGATTTGTTTTCCTTTTTTTCCTATTTTCACGCGTGGTAATGTTTCACGTTTTGAATATGAACCTTAAAAGTAAGTTGATAATTATTTTAACATTTTTTATTTAATAAATATTATTCAATAAACAAAAAAAAAAATTTTTATTCCGCAAACAGTTTTAGTAAAGTTTTTTTACCGGAATTGTTTTCGTATGAATTATCAAAAGAAGAAAGTTCCTCCATATCTGGATAAACACCTGCGTTTGATATAGGTTCATCTTTTAATGTTGGAGATGATTCTATTCTTCCTAATGGTCCTTCAAACCCACGCATTCCTGGGTCATACACTTCTTGAAGATAATTTTCTATATCCATATCTTTTACTACTGGATGTTGAACTGGCTCATTGAGTGAAGCTATTGCTGACTCAATTTCTCCGCGATCGATTCCTTGCAACCGTGATAAGGCTTGGTTGCTGAGAGCTGCTTCTCCAGTGAACGGTTTTCTTTCTGGCAATCGCAAAAGTCCTTGATTGTTCAGAGTTTCTCCAATAAAAGGTGTTTTTTCTTGATATCTTTAAATTTAATTTGAATTTAGCCTTAATTAAAACTTTGTATATACATATAACCAATATATATATATAT
The DNA here is from genome assembly GCF_038396675.1 of Hydra vulgaris. NCBI lineage: Eukaryota > Metazoa > Cnidaria > Hydrozoa > Anthoathecata > Hydridae > Hydra > Hydra vulgaris. The sequence goes on from NC_088921.1 coordinate 43,689,383, forward strand.
ATATATATATATATATATATATATATATATATATATATATATATATATATATATATATATATATATACATATATATGAAGTTGATGATAGCATAAACAGAAAGCATAAAGAACACCTGCAATTCAATACACAATCGAGGTTGAAAACAAAATGAAATTCTGAAAATTCCTTTATGAAACCATAATAATCACAGCAATGATAAATACAAGTTTGATTGTTTACAAAAAGAATCAATCACAAACATTCACATTAAATTTCATTCAAATAACCCCAACATTTTAAGGGCAATTTTTGAAGGATTGATAGGACTTTAAATTGAGAAAAGAGTTAAATGTTATAGTTATAAAATTTGAACAAAAAAGTTTTTGAAATACTAATTCACCAATTCCCGTCTTTAAATAGCAGACTTAATCTTGAAAAAAATAATAAAAATGATAAAAATATAACCTACACATTATTTATATAATAATTTCGATTTCGGTTTCTATGGTGACTTTGATGAAGCCTTTTTGCTTTTAACTTATATTGACGAAGTCTGTACAAAACATCTTTTAACTCTCTCATGAGTTCACGTAGACCTTTATCGCTTACTTCTGTTGATTGATTTGGATCTATAAAAAACAACATTTTAAAAAAAATTCTTATGGGTACATTATTATACTTAATAAAAAAAAATATGAAAGTGTTTAATTCAATTTGTATCAAAATAATAAGTTATTAAATATCTTTGGATATAAAATTTAAACTAAGCTATTTACCAAACTCTTCTACTTGCATGCTAGGTTTGTATGGATTGGTTAGTAAGTTATCATTAGTATCAGAATTAATTGGAGCGTTTTCATGGTTAGAGTAATTTGTTTGAAGTAGTTTTGCACTTGAAGGTTTTCCCTCATATTTTATTGCAAACGCATTTTTTAATGGTTTTAGCTGTTTGCTACTTTTTGTTCCATTTAAAGACTTAATATTTTTTATAAGCGTTTGGTTAACAACTTGGTTTTCTACTTTTGTCAAGTTAAATATTTGACTTGTTTTTAATGCTACTTTTTTCAGAATTGGTTTGACTTGCATTGGATTTAAAATCGTTTTTGTGTAATTTACTTTTACAATGTTACTTTGGCGCTCTGCAGCTTTCTCTGCAACCTTATCCACACCTTTGAGATCATCTGCGTTATCAACCAGAATATCCGCCCAATCTGTTTTGTCCGGATACAAGGAAGTATCACTTGAAATATCCGTAGAGGTAAGAGAGTTTGTAGATATGTTTATATTATTATGTGTTAAGTTAGTTTTTTCAAATGAAGTTTCTTTTATAGTTAATTTATGATTATTTGCATTAGCTGTTTTTTGAATATTTTCAACGCCTTTTTTTATACCCTCCGCACCTTTTCTTTGGTTGTAGAAAAAATTTAACTCACCTTTTTGATTAAGCGAATTGTTCTTAGTTCTTTCAACTTTTCGAAAAACGCTTTTTATGTTGCTGTTTTGCAAATATTTATACCCGTTGTTAATTTTGCTGTTTAATTTGTTACTATCAATAATAGTATTTTTATCAGCTTTTTGGTTAAACATTTTTAATTTGTTTTGACCAATCTGTAAAATTGAATCTTTGACAACTTCGCTTTTTAAAGCAGCGGAAGTTGAAGTGTTGCTTTTTAAAGATTTCCAATAATTAACTGGATATTCGCTTTTTAAAACGTTTGAATCTTGAACAACATTTTTAAAAGTATTTTCATTGAAGCCGTTATAAAGCAAATGTTTGCGTGGTATTAATGAGGTATTTAACAAAATATTTTTATTTAAACTCCATTCTTCTCGTCTTTCACGGTGAAGAAACTTTTTATTTGATTTTGTTTTGTTTGATAACTTTTTCTTATAATTTGAATTCTTTTTTGCCACACTTTGTCTTTTTGTAGGAATCTTTGATTTAGGCACAGTCGATCGGGCTTCGCCTGCTAATATTTAGAATAAAAATGTTCAAATTATAGTTATACTATATACTTTTTTTATGATAGTAACGTTTTATTAAAAAAAATTTGCCCAAAGGTTTTTATATAAATACAATGTAAAAATATACCTCCCCACATCCCACCAAGAGCAGAGGCTTCTAAAGGATAAGAAGCCTTTAACTCCGAACGGATAAAACTTCCTTTTTTTGTTTTAATCTGTTTTTGCTGTTGAGGCCGGTCATAAGATGTCAACGTTTGTCCCTGTAAATCACCTTTAAGTGATTGAATGTCTTCAAAGTCTTCGGGGAAAATTGAATCGGTGTACATGTCTGCAAGCGCATGTTTATTTTTTTCTAGACCTCCTTTAGGCATTCCTTGTAAGTTATTATTTTCATCACTTTTTACTTGAATAGGACTTGGTGTCAAATATTTTCGAGCAAAGTTTTGATCATTTGGTTTTTGGTATTCTTCTTGATGTAGACTTTCTCTTGATTTCCATTCTTCATTGACACCATCTTGCTGCAAGTCATTGTGAACCGGCTCACGCATTCCATTTCCATTAGGAATGTCTACATGAATGTTTCCAGATGCTAAATCTCCCATCAGGTTTGGAAAATTATCTTGCTCTGTTCTATCAAAACCTGTCGTTGCCGATTTTCTTCTAGTTGATTCAATATTTGAAAATGTCTCTAATCCATTTTTATGAAACAAGTTATCCGTTAAGTCAGAATTATACCGTATTTCGGTGTTACCTTGTGATCTATAAGTAGGACTTTCTTCATAGGATTTTAATAGATTCTGGTCTTTGTGAAATTCATTATAACTATTTTGATCAAAGTTATTTATTTCATTGGATTCGATTCCTTGTGGTTTTTCAAATAAAGGATTGTTATAACCGTAATCAAAACTTTTTTCCATTGCATTGTTATTTTGTCCAAGAAAACTATTTGGTTCGTTTAGATAATTTTTACTATGACCATCATTAAAATTTGGTCCTGATGAAGACATGCCGTTTCGGTTATTTGCTATATAACTTGGGCTGTCACCTGCAAGATTCATATAACTTCCTAGTCGATTTCCTGCTATTTCATCAAGATTATCTGCAACATTTCGGTCTCTTAAAGGATTGGCTTCTACTCCAAAAGACATAGGCTCTACTCCAATGGGTTTTC
>NC_088921.1:43697500-43795000 GCF_038396675.1 Hydra vulgaris
ATTAAAGCGCTATTAAGAGAAACATTTTTTTTACAAAAATGTTACGTTAGGAAAATTTGTTACAGAACTACTTGAAACAGAATTTAGAAATTTAAGAAAAGTATCGTTAGACATATTTTTTAAGTGTTCTTCGAAATCAAAAAAGTCTCTTGTCTACATTAACATGTTATTTTGAAATTATGATTTGCTAAACGAATATGAAATTTTACCAGTATAATGTTTTATTTTTTTAAACTTTAGTCAATATCTAAAATCATTTGAAATGGGTGGATTAAAATGTCCTTTTTACAATACTGTTCAATGGCTTTTCTTCAATTTGATTAAAGATAAAGTTTATTTGACTTCCATATTCAATGCTTTTATGCTTTAATACATTACTTAATTGAAATTGAGTGTTATCTTCACAATATACTTTCCTATACCCAAATCAAACAAAGAACTATGCTGTTTTAAAGAAAGAACGACCATATTAAGTTTGTCTTGTTAGGTTGACATTTATTCATTGACACTTTTGTTTTTATTATTTGCAGACATTTGTTGATTGTATAATTGTTCATTGTAATATGCCTGGAGTTTGCTATTTTGGGATTTTAAAAGCATTCCTTATTTATTTAAAGCAATATATTTATATTGAAACGTTTATTTACTATTTTTTATTTGATTTGAAACCTGTTTCTTTTTTTCATTATTTGACAAAAAGTTTATTGTAATGAAGTATATTATTGAAAATATTAAAATATTTATAAATTGTTTGTATAAATTTATATGAATCGTTGAAGTGTCTATTTTAATTTCAGATATTTTATAAGGTAAGCCATTAAATAAAGTATGAGTTTTAAACCAAATTTTGATTAAATAAAAAAATTGAATTTGAAACTAATTTTGATTAAATTTGTCGTTTTCATTTTCGAATATCAACCTCCAATTTTTTTGCAGATCAAAACATTTTAACAACCACAAATATTTTGTTAATTTAAATATATATAGATAAATTTATATGATGTTTTGTGTATTATTTGGCATGAATACATTGGCTGGCAATAGGAATACCATAAACTAAGTTTAAATACAGCGACTGAGCATAATTATTCGTTAAGGGATTTAGTCATGATTAAAAGTCATAAAAAACAAGTAAACTATCATTTCGTTAAAAAGTATTCAGTTTAACTAGATGGTTTTAACGTCGCGTAAATCAGGTAACGTTCTCCCGTTCTAATCGGACGAAAGAAGAAAGCAGTGGTAGGGGACCTCATGTATCACTACAAGCCACAGTACATCGAAGGCTGGCGAAAATGATGTGTGATTCCCTCCCCCACCCCCCTATCAATGAATTTTATTTCCTTATATTTGCAAATTTAGCTCTTTTAAACCAGCAAATCGGCATATGTAGATCATATAGTCCAGTCGGCAAACTTAGACATTTCGTACTGTCGGCAAATGTGAAAAGCGAGGACTTTTTTTTTAGACCAAAAAATATTTATGGCATTTTTGCTACCGTCAGTAAAAATCCTGGATCCGCCCCTGTATATATATTATATATATATATATATATATATATATATATATATATATATATATATATATATATATATATATATATATATATATATATATATATATATATTATATATATATATATATATATATATATATATATATATATATATATATATATATATATATATATATATATATATATATATATATATATATATATATATATATATATATATATATATATATATATATATATATATATATATATATATACATACATATATAGGGGAGAGTGGGGTATTGGCGAACACCTAAGCGGGAATGCGAATTAAAGACACCAGTTATACAAAATTGATCATATTTATTGCTTATCAATTAGTTTAACTACTCAGTCACAAACCCTCAAAAGGAATTTTTAAAAATCTTATTATAAAATAAAAATTTATGCCAGAAATAAAACCATTGGTGTTCGGAATTACCCTGCCTACGTGGGGTAATTCCGAACACATTGGGGGGCAATCACAAGCACTGTTGTGTAATAGCGAATAAAAAGCTAATTGTAATAACTAAGTCTAAAAACTATATTATGCAACAAAAACAAAAAAAAGGAGTGACTTTATTTCCGTAGAAGCTACAACAGAGTGTTACTCAAGAAAAAAGTTGCATAAAATTATCAGAAAAATTTAAAATCAAATTATAGTGAACAACATCCGCAGCTTCATTACACTACTGCACGTCTGGAACTGAGCATAGGATCCCTTCTCAGCAGGTAAAAAAAAATTGTCGAATTTATTTTTTTACAATGCTGTTTTGACCATGTTCGGAGTTACCCCGCGTTCGCCATTACCCCACTCTCCCCTATATATATAAATGTAAATTAAAAATGTTATATATATCTATAAAATGTAAACTAAAGATATTTTATATATATACTATTCTTATTAATAAAACTTCATAAATTATAACAATATGCTTTAGTTTATTTTATATAGTTTAGTTTATCTTATAAAGTATTTCATTATCGACAATATTATTAAATTTTATTTTAATATCACTCAATAGTAATATAAAGTAATAATATTACTACTGATATTTATTTTTATTTCAGAGTAATTATTTATTTAATATAAGTCAACAATACAAAGTAGTTGATTGAGTTTAATGGTTGGTTGAGTTGTTATCAAACAATATAGTTGATTGAATTTAATGGTTGGTTGAGTTGTTATCAAACAATGTAGTTGATTGAGTTTAATGGTTGGTTGAGTTGTTATCAAACAATGTAGTTGATTGAGTTTAATGGTTGGTTGAGTTGTTATCAAACAATGTAGTTGATTGAGTTTAATGGTTGGTTGAGTTGTTATCAAACAATGTAGTTGATTGAGTTTAATGGTTGGTTGAGTTGTTATCAAACAATGTAGTTGATTGAGTTTAATGGTTGGTTGAGTTGTTATCAAACAATGTAGTTGATTGAGTTTAATGGTTGGTTGAGTTGTTATCAAACAATGTAGTTGATTGAGTTTAATGGTTGGTTGAGTTGTTATCAAACAATGTAGTTGAATGAGTTAGAGTTTATAAAACTAAATTTATTTTTTTTAATTTACTTTTCACTATATAATAATCATTTTTAAAAACGTTAAAAAATGACGAAGATGACGAATATTGAAAGTAAAAAAAATGACGAAGATGACGAGTATTGAAAATAAAAAAAATGACGAAGATGACGAATATTAAAAATAAAAAAAATGACGAATATTGAAAGTAAAAAAAATGACGAAGATGACGAATATTGAAAGTAAAAAAAATGACGAAGATGACGAGTATTGAAAATAGAAAAAAATGACGAAGATGACGAATATTAAAAATAAAAAAAAATGACGAATATTGAAAGTAAAAAAAATGACGAAGATGACGAGTATTGAAAATAAAAAAAATGACGAAGATGACGAATATTAAATGACGAAGATGACGAATAATAAAAAATGACGAAGATGACGAATATTAAAAATAAAAAAAATGACGAATATTGAAAGTAAAAAAAATGACGAAGATGACGAGTATTGAAAATAAAAAAAATGACGAAGATGACGAATATTAAATGACGAAGATGACGAATAATAAAAAATGACGAAGATGACGAATATTGAAAGTAAAAAAAATGACGAAGATGACGAATATTGAAAGTAAAAAAAATGACGAAGATGACGAATATTGAAAGTAAAAAAAATGACGAAGATGACGAATATTGAAAGTAAAAAAAATGACGAAGATGACGAATATTGAAAATAAAACTAACTTTTGGTTTTATTTTTTTGAAAATATTTTATGATTAAAATATTTTTTTGAAAATATGATATTTTATGATTAAAATATTTATTTGATTGTTTTAATCTTTAGCCTTCAGACAGTTTCTACTAACGAGTTTCATTATTTAGTTCATTTTTCATATTATTTTTTTTGTTGTGGTACTTCTATTATAGGTTTTTTTAATTTTTTCCTTCTTGGTGCAAAAGCAAATGCAAATTTGTATGGTTATAAATTATACAATAATTTACTTGTTATTTTTTCATTATTTACTTTTGCTTATTTAACCTTAATTTTCTGTAAATTTAAAAATATCAAAAGATGTTTTAAAGACGTCTTCTTTACGTCCCGTGGCCTGTGATTGTTTAGAATTTAGTCACACTTGATGATAACCCGTTATACGGTTTCTTTTATTATTATTAATTATATTATGTACCCCTCAGTTACCAGGCACATTATCTTCTCTTATTATGAAAATTTTTTACAAAATTTGCATTAGAAATATTTTTTTCATGATTTTTAAATCAATTATTTACGTTAGGCGGATTGAAAATATCATTAGATTCTTACATAAACATAATTTAAATTTGCTAACTTTATTTATACTTACGAGCAGTCAGTGGAGGATCAATATGTTCTTCTGTAAGATTTTCAATTCCATCAATTGGAATAGGGCCTCGATTTTTATCTTCATTTACTACTTTATTTGGTGCACTACTACCTTCTGTAGTTAATGGAGATTGTATTGTAAGTGGTGCTTTTTTATCTTTTTCTCCTGATAAAGTAGCTAAACTTATCTTTTCTGGTAATATAGGATTTGCTTCATAACCGTTAACGCTTTTATGTTTTTTCTTATGCCGCGTTTGACCATTTTCATCTAAAAACAGAAATTATAATAATAAAATAATCAGTTAATATAATCAATAAACACAGAGTCTTTCAGAATAGATCAAATATTATTCGAAATTGGGAGGAAAATGGATAAAACATTTAGCGACCAATTATTGACCAAAAATAGACGGTTGATTTGGATCTACATTGCAAACCTTTTAATGTATACGTTTATTAAACGTTTATTAAACGTTTACAATATTGACTAATGCAATTCAATATTGTAAACAGAATTGTTACGACATAATATGTCTGGCAGATCTGTCGACATATTTTCTGCCGACATAAAATATGTCCCACATATTTTCGATTGACATATTTTGACATAATTTTATGTCTGAATTATTTTCTGCTGACATAAAATATGTCAGACATATTTTCCATTGACATATTTTTATGTCTGAATTATTTTCTGCTGACATAAAATATGTCAGACATATTTTCTGTCGACATATTTTGACATAATTTTATGTCTGAATTATTTTCTGCTGACATAAAATATGTCAGACATATTTTTTGTCGACATATTTTGACATAATTTTATGTCTGAACTATTTTCTGCTGACATAAAATATGTCAGACATATTTTCTGTCGACATATTTTGACATAATTTTATGTCTGAATTATTTTCTGCTGACATAAAATATGTCAGACATATTTTCTGTCGACATATTTTGACATAATTTTATGTCTGAATTATTTTCTGCTGACATAAAATATGTCAGACATATTTTCTATCGAAATATTTTGACATATTTTTATGTCTGAATTATTTTCTGCTGACATAAAATATGTCAGACATATTTGCTATCGAAATATTTTGACATATTTTTATGTCTGAATTATTTTCTGCTGACATAAAATATGTAAGATATATTTTATATGGACATATTTTGATATAATTTTATATCTGAATTATTTGCTGTTTGGTACTCTTGAAGAAAAAATCAATCTAACAAATTTATTGCGCATTTCAACTTAATTTACAGAGTTAAGTAAAAATAGTTTAACAAATTTGTTGCTTTTTCGCAATCAATTATAACTGAAGGTCAACAAAAAAAATTTCACATTTTGCATTTCACATTTTGATTTCAAATATGCAACTCATTTTTTACCATCATGTCAAGTTGTAAAGATATTTGGGTTCAGATCTTTAATATTTGGGGTAAAGTCCCTAATATTGTCAAAAAAAAAGTTGTTCAAAAGTATGTCAACTTGGGTCTCAAAAAAAGCGTATTTTAGAAGATAGTATAGAGATTTTAGAAAACATAAAAATTTTTCCTTAAATTTTTTTGGCAAAAAAATTATTTGAAATAATGCTAAAGACTCTTAAAAAAATGTCAACAAAATGTTTTTCAGCAATAATACAAAAAATACTTATTTTTATTACAAACGAATAACATCTTTAAAATCTATATGAAAATACGCTTCTTTTGAGACTCAGGTTGACATACTTTTTGAACAACTTTTTTTTCGACAATATTAGGGACTTTACCCCAAATTCTAAAGATTTGAACCCATATATATTTGAATATCTTTACAACTTGACGTGATGGTAAAAAATGAGTTGCATATTTGAAATCAAAATAAGAAATCCTACATAAAAAACAAGTTGTTTGCTCGGAACCAGAAAAATTTCTCCTGATAAAGTAGCTACAGAAAATATGTCTGACATATTTTATGTCAGCAGAAAATAATTCAGACATAAAATTATGTCAAAATATGTCGATAGAAAATATGTGGGACATATTTTATGTCGGCAGAAAACATTTCTCAGACATATTTAACAGATAACAACCCTGATTGTAAACGTTCAATAAACATTTAAGAACATATATGAAGCGTAGGGGAGACCGGGGATAGTTGGCTCGGTTTTTACTCTATGAGCTCTGTAGCCTAACAGTACATTTTTTTGAAAATATTAAAGTGTAATCTTAAAGAGTATGAATTTGGGTAACTTATAAAATTTGCATTCATTTACAAAAAAAAAATTCTTGGGGCCTTTTCGGGCCTTCAAAAAAATAAAAAATTGCGCTAACTTACGCCACCACGGGGTAGGTTGGCGCAAACTATAAAAATGATCATTAATGTACTATTAAGTACAATATTAATAGAAATATTTAACTATTGATTTTGGCAACAATTTTATCTCAAAATTTAATATTACTTTTAGCTGATACCAATTTATTGTCCGTATAACAGCCAAAACAGTAGCCCACTTTTTATCTGTGAAAAAAAAGCTGAAAGAAATTTTTTTTTTAATTTTTTTAATATTGCTAAAAATTAAAAAAAAAAACTTAATTTTGTAAAAAAAAATTTTTTTCTATAGTAAATGCTATGAGCAAACTTACCCCGTGAAAATTTTGCCAAAAAACAGTCTATAGATCCTGAAAAACGGCAGCTTTGAAAAAAAGTCTGACTGGATATAGTAAACCAATTGTGACTGGAACTTTTACAACAATTTTTTTTTCATACGACTAACTATTTTCTTTGTAAAGTAAAAAGGAAGAGATGTTCCAAAAGTTACGTTTTTGCATAAATCTTAATATCTCCCTAGCACATACGCAAACCATAATAATACTGTGGTGAATGATGAAATGGTCAATGAGGAAAGTTCTGTGTAGCAAAAAAAAAAAAAGCATTAAGAGACCAGTATGAAAATATTAACAAATGTTTTTTATGGTTCTTTTCCAGTATCTGGTCAGCTGTGCAGAATTCACAAAGACAGCATGTTTATAAATCATGACCGAAGAGAGAATGATCCTACTTACACACTTGATTTAGTGTCTCCAGAAAGCTTTTTTTCCTCAGAAAATGTTAATGAATTCTTTGCGCCAGAACAAGGTCCTGGTGGACAAGGAGGCCAATTTTCGGAGATTATGGAAAACTCAACGCAACTGTTATCAGTTATTCTAGATGATTTGATACTGCTACATAAAGCTTATCAAAACACTCTAAAATTCAGCTAAAAAGTACTTATTTTACCCGCAATACCAACACTACTAAAATATTCAAAAGAATTTCTCATGAATACTTTTATATGTAACAAGTAAGACTATTTAAATTAGCAACACTTGCTTTTTTTTAGGTACATGATTTGGCCAGGAAGCAAAGGAAGGAAACAGGGGCACTAACATTTAAACAAAACAAGAAGTTAGTTTGTCAAAAAAAGAACATGGGTCTTGCAAAATACTTCCTAAATTATATATTTACATCAGGACTTGTTCAAGATTTAGCTTATGGGACAAGCAAAATTACTTTAACCAATGGACATCATCAGGATCGTTATTTACATACAACTTATTTTTCCATTGTGAAATGTGTTGCCATTGCGTCCAAAGTGCAAGCACAATAAAACATATAGAAAGACGTTTAGAAAAAGCAAAGCCATATTTAAAGACTACGTAAGGTTTGCATTGCATATAAAAATTAAATATTGCTTCACACTGTATCAGCTGTGCTTTGTGTATTTCTAGAGATAACGATTTTAAAACAAACACTTGCTCTTCTCATTTGGAAAAGTGTCATGACTGCACGTTACTCGCAGATGTCTAGAGATGATTGAAAATCTACTCTAGAATCTACCCGAAAATGAAGAGAAAGAAGAACTTAAATACGATACTCTCAAAAGTATTGAACCTATATATTCTTGGATGAAGTATCTTTTTCTATAAGTACAACACAACTGGCTTGTGGTTAAGTGATTGGTCTCAAAAAATGCTTCCTCCTATTGAGCTAAGAGAAGGAAAGAAAGCCTATTTTGATAGGTCAATGCATATCTTCTGCTTTTTTTTACAAAAATGATGCTGGTGAATTAAAGAAAAGAGTATATCACACAATAATACAAAAAAGTGATCAGGATGCAAGAGACACTTTATGTGTGGCTATCTATGTAGTTGACCAGTTTACTCAAGTTGTTTCGAGTGTTAAATAGTTTTACAAAAAAAAATAATAATAATAATGCTAGTACGAATATAATTATTGTAAGTCCAAGATATTAAAACAGGAATTTTGTTTTTTGGAGGTTCAAAGTACTTTAATTGCAGTAAAGGTAAAATAGTTCAGTTTTCAGGATTAAAGTTCGTTTTATCTCGTTTAACAGAGATAAAACCTTTCGATGGTGGAAATTTTTTTAGAGTAAATTTAAATCAAAAGAAACAAAAAGAAAGGTGTCATCATTTCTTATATTTTTTGATACTGAAGCTGACCCTCAAAATCATCAGAATAAAAATGAATCAATGGATTTAATTTTATTACATCATGCTAATTTGCTTATTTGTTCGTCTAACTCCAAATCTCTCTCAAATGAATTAATGCTGAAGTGATAGTTACTGAAAGTAAATTTAAATTTTCTTTCAGTACTTATCCTTTCAGTAAAGATTTTTGAAAATCAAAAAAATCACTCTGTATGCCAAATAATAACAATACTAGATGATGATGATGATGATGATGATGATGATGATGATGATGATGATGATGATGATGATGATGATGATGATGATGATGATGATGATGTGCTTATCAACCTCATGGTTATATTGGATATGTAACATCCGCAAGATATTAAACATTCCTGAGCATGGACTTATGGAGCCTTTTGTTTTTATCATAGACGACATGAAAGGGATAAACAAATGCTGTTGAGAAGAAAATAATATTTTATATTATAGATTCATTAGTAAATTTCATAGTGTTTTTATTGTTTTTCTTTTACTACCAAAAGTCTTTTTAAATTAAAGATATCTTCTTTTAGGCAAAACAACCCATCGAAGTCTTTTAATTTATTGAAAGTATATAGGTTAATGAACCATTTAAAAAAATATATATAAGTCAATAGCTCGTTGGCACATTGATCTTTTGCTTCTCAAAGTTAGCATAAGTTTTATCGTTTTTAATGTAATTTTAAAGTTTTTAAAGTGAGGTTTTGAGACATAATTTTTAGACTAAGATTGAGTTTTTTATCAGTTTGACTCTATTTACAGTAAAAAAATACAGATTTTCTTTTTTAAAAACATGTAACATACTAATACAAACCTTGATTAAGCAGAAACTTCAAATGTACAGAAGTTGCGTTATTATACGACTTTTGGGTAGTTTTGGGTAACGGGAAAAAGTATGTTGCACATATTTAAAAAACTCATTTTTTTTCTTAATGTATGAAACTTGATATTTTATTTGTTTATAAAAACTCAGCACTTTTTCTCATTTCAAACAACTTTTTTGAACTGCATGAAGTTGCTACATCGAAACATGGAAAACTTTGAAATTGAATAAGACTAAATAAAAATGCTTAATATTTGTTATAAAAGACCAAATTTTTTTCTTTTTAATCCCATGCGTCAAAGATACGTTTTAATCTTGACGTTTAATCGAGGTTTGTTCAAAATTTAATTGACCTAACTAAACTTTTTCTTAAAACGTTGTTTTGATGTTTAACACACGTTTATGTAATTATTGGGAAGTGGTCGAGAAAAACGGTAAAAAATAAAAAAATAAAAAAGGTTTATATACAGTATTTGTATATATATATTATATATATATATATATATATATATATATATATATATATATATATATATATATATATATATATATATATATATATATATATATATATTTTATTTGTTTATAAAAACTCAGCACTTTTTCTCATTTCAAACAACTTTTTTGAACTGCATGAAGTTGCTACATCGAAACATGGAAAACTTTGAAATTGAATAAGACTAAATAAAAATGCTTAATATTTGTTATAAAAGACCAAATTTTTTTCTTTTTAATCCCATGCGTCAAAGATACGTTTTAATCTTGACGTTTAATCGAGGTTTGTTCAAAATTTAATTGACCTTTTTCTTAAAACGTTGTTTTGATGTTTAACACACGTTTATGTAATTATTGGGAAGTGGTCGAGAAAAACGGTAAAAAATAAAAAAATAAAAAAGGTTTATATACAGTATTTGTATATATATATATATATATATATATATATATATATATATATATATATATATATATATATATATATATATATATATATATATATATATATATATATATATATATATATATATATATATATATATATATATATATATATATATATATATATATATATATATATATATATATATGTATATACATGATATATAAGGAAAAATTTTAAAAAAATTTTGAGTATTAAAAAGCGTTATGCTTTTTAAAATTTGATACCTCTTTTTCAATATATAAATACATTCAAATCACTACCCCTACCACAATAGGGTGTGTGTCTAACATCAACCCTGGTCATTAGAAAATTATAACTCTTTTTTAAGTAAATACCGTTTTGCTGCATCATTTGTGTCTTCATTTCTTCTTGCTAAATATAAATTATAATACAATTAAAGCAAATTTACAGTCTTCTATGTATATATTATACATATATATGCAATAATATTTATATATCATTTTTATATACATCGTTTTATATATATATTTGTATATATATATATATATATATATATATATATATATATATATATATATATATATATATATATATATGTATATATATATATATATATACATATATATATATATATATATATATATATTTGTATATATATATATATATATATATATATATATTTGTATATATATATATATATATACACAATAGTAACAATGTAGTGTACTAATCGAAACTCTGCTTTAGGAATGATATATTTTGATTGTTATACTGTAACAAAATAAAAATACTTTAGCATATTGGGTGTAACATATTGGGTGTATATCCATTACCCAATAGTAAATGACTATCAAAACTCATTTACTATTGGTTGTAAGTGGTGGATATATACAGTGGTGTAAGAAATATTCAAATCATCTAAAAATATTAAAATCATTTACTTTACTTCTCGGTTTGAACCAAGTCTGTTTAGGTTTTAATTTTACGTTGTGTCACTGATTGCTTATGAAAAGGTAAAAAAACATGAGACTTTTTCCTGCTTATAAAAATTTTTAAATTACAGAACAAGCTTGCGTAATTTAAACACTTTTTCCGCAAATATCCAAGCAATTTGGGAGTAAAAACACTTTTTTACAAATACCCATCATGCAATTTGGTAAATTGGTTGCTATTTTGACATGTTTTATACATGTTAATAATTGTGAAGAAGTGTTTCTGTACCAATAGCATAAAGACACTGCGCATTTTTTATTTTTTTTTATTTTTTTTATTTTTTAGGTGCCCCAAGAAGTCCTAACGGTCTTGTCACAGAGCACCGCGGAAGTGCATTTAACCAGGAAGTTCACGCCTCCTTCCTTACCGTGACGCGAAAATATTTACATTTTGTGATAAACGCTTCTTTTTTGGCAACGCCACTTCCCCGGTTTATCCACCTTTTTAACGCCAACGCCACTTTTTTGATATCCATCTTTTTAAAGATACAACTTTATTTTTACATTTTCTCATCAGCAGTATATATATATATATATATATATAATATATATATATATATATATATATATATATATATAAATATATATATATTCTACATATACATATAAAATATATATATATAATATATATATATATGTATATATATATATATATATATATATATATATATATATATATATATATATATATATATATATATATATATATATATATATGTATATTATATATATATAATATATACTTATATATATATATATATATCAAAATGTGGACGTTTTATATTGGTGCAATATTGTTAACCACATTTAGCCAACATTAAGTTAAGTATTGTACCAATATCACACCAATATTGCTTGCTACTAGGGAACACTGTTTAATTATTATTAATCAGTGTTGCGACATAACAATGGCAATATTGCAATAATCGCAATAAATACTGCAACATAACAATAACAACTCTACATAACAATAATTCGCATTGTTAAATACCGTAACTCATGGTAAAGACTAAAAAGAAGAAAATAAAATATAGCTAAAGCATTTGCTAAAAAATATAATCTTTTTTGTACTAAAAAGCGGAAAATAAACTTTTTAATTGAAATCTAATAGTAAACTAAAGATAGTCAGGTCTGTTTCGAAATGAATCTTGTACAGACCTGTCACTCTTTAGTTTACTGAACTATTAAATCTAAATTAAAAAGTTTATTTTCCAAAATATGATAATTTTAATGAAAATAATTTTGGTGATCCAGATCTGTAATTCCAGAATGCTTTTACTTGTCTAAGACACTTTTAAGAACTATCAATTAATACATAACTGTATAAATACATACTACATAATACTATCAAAATCAATTGATAATATACAGTGGCGTAGCTAGGGGCAGGGGTGGACATATGTCCCAGGGCGCCACGTTAGGGGGCGCCAAAAATGAGTATTATTAGTAATTATTTAATTTTTTTTAAAGTAAACTTGATGTATCGTAATGAATATGGAGATTTGCAAAATCCTAATAAATCAAAGGATTTTTGAAAATCTTAAAAGTTGTCTTATTTTTTTGCGACAATTTGTTACTCTGTTTTTTTTTTCCAAAAATACTGCACGCGTATTGATGCTACTTGTGTGTGCGGCTGATACCAAAACTGACAGTTCAGTATCCAGGGTACAAATTCTGAAATATCTTTAACAATAATATTTTAAATAACAATTTTTAAAATATTTTAAATAACAATAAAAAAAAAACAAGACAAGAAAATATTTGTTATGATATTTGTATGATAAATAAATGGATAATTTTTAAACTTAAATAATATATACTATATAATATTTAACTTTAGTTAATAACTTGTAGTTACTAACTTGAGTAATAATATGCAATTTCAATTTGCAATAGAATATATACACTTGATATAAATTTTTAATAGTAGATTTTTTTTGACATAAATTTGTAATAGAATATATTATTTGGATTTTTCTTGACATGAATTTATAATAGAATATGTTATTTGAATTTTTCTTGACATGAATTTTGCCTGGTAATTATTTAATCAAAAATCCGGTTTCTCTGATTAATTAAAAAAATTCATGATAAGCGTTTCACTGCAAATACTTCTTAAAATTGTTGCAAGCTTCGAGCGGTCCTTCAGCAAACTGAAGTTTATTTTGTCTTATTTACGTGATTCAATGGAACAAGATTGTCTGAGTGATTTTGCTTAGCATTGAAAGAGAATATTAATTTTGACAACGTGATTGACGAGTTTGCGACAGTCATATCAAGAAGGATCAATTTGTTGTAGACTATGTTTAATACAGTCATTATTTTATTTCATTATTACAGTCTATAATTAATTGAGTATATTTTATTTTTTATAAATAATATATTAATAATATAAACGTGTAGAGAATTATCAGTCTATTCTATTTCATTAAAATATCAGATGCTTTGAAAATGTGATTAAAATTTAAAATGCAGCAAATATTATTATCAAATATTATCGAATATTAATATTATAAATTGTATGGTCCATACAAACTATAAAATTTCAATTTTTTCTTAGAGCCCCCAGACACTGTTGGTCCGAGAAGAGGGCGCAGACTTTGTGTCATGTCCCCGGGAGCAGATTAGTTTGGCTACGCGGGGTAGTTACAACTTTTTATTTGCATTGAAAATAAACCCAAATCTTAGTTTTACTTGCTATAATGCGAACACGATTCAAAACTAAGTTAATATTCCATACGGTTGTTTTTATCTTTTTTACTGATACAATCCTTAAAAATAGTAAAAATTAAGAATCAAATATGAACAAAGCCTTACTCGATTAATTTTAATCTGTTTTCAGTAAACATTTAAAATATTTATAAAAATAAAAGAAAAAAGATTCCTCTACTTTTAATTCTAATTAGTAAAACAATGCTTTGAATTAACAAAATTTTTTCAGAATCTTTTCAGAACATTTTTAATCAAGTTGTAAGCCATGCTTTGTCTTTAAAATTCAAAAGCGCTTTAAATTACTTATTATATATTAAACAAAAGTTTTTTGAGAATACTTCTGCTAAATCTTGATACGACGGAGTACTTTTGCAACCAATCAAATAACTACTGCAGATGCTGCAAAGTTCACACTGAAGATTTTATATTTAAATGAATCGAATTATATATTTTCACATAATACAATTTATTTAAAAGCAAATGTTTATTTTTTTACTCTGTCACTTGCAGGACTTGACGGGGTTTAAATCCGCCACTGTATAGTTGTTATTCATTCAATAAAATAGTTAGAGAGAAATAAATTTGGCTTATAAGATTATAGTTTGTTTTTTTGATATTTAATTAGTTTTAGTTTTTTTTTTTTAAGTTTTTAGATTGTTTAAAAAAAATTAGAATAGATTTAAAATATCTTATTTTGTTTTTATTTCATTATGAACATAAGATAAAATAATAAATCATCTTGTAAAGCATTGGATTCTGTTTACGACGACGATGTCGACGTTAATTTTCCAAGTGTTGAAAAAATAATAAAAAATTAAATAAAAGCTCATTACGAAGAAATGAATAAAATTGCAAAGAATTTCAAAATTGTCAAAAATTAAACAATGTTATATATTATCTAAAAACACAAACACCTATTAACGAAAAGACATGAAAAACTACAAATATTTATTTGAAAAAATTTGTAAAAACTTAAAAAGAAATTTAAGAACTAATTAAAATTGAAATTAATATCTGACAAATTATTTTATTTATGCTCAAATATAAGGTTGGACTTGTCCCGACTTATTTTACTAATAACTTTTTTCAAATCAACGCCAACAGATCACACGAGGAACAGGAAACATCACATTACCCATAAAAAAAAATTCTCGAGGTTTTTAATTGTATACCGTGGCCTCTACTTGTGTAACAAAATACCTCAAAATATTGAACTTACTGAATGGTATAATCTTATTGCCTTGAAGAAAAAAACTATAAAATCTCATAATTAACATAATTAACAAAACCAATTTTATCGATATGTATTAAATGTAAAAGATAATTGCAACAACTAAAATTTAAAAAAAAATAAACAAAAAATAAAAATAAAAAAATGATAATAATAAAGAATAAATATAGTTAGCAATTATACTTTAAACAATTAAAAAAAAGTTTAACTTGTGGTTTATAAATTTGCTTAAATTTTTAGTTTATTTTGTATTTTAAAGGCTCTCGATGTAAAGACAATCAAATACATTAATTAGTAGTAACCACTTAATGTTTAATTGCACATTCTAACATCCAGAGCAGTATTTCTTTTCTTTCTCTATAATATCTTTCTAACTCGACTTATTCTGACTTTCACTCTATTACTCTTTGTTCTTCTTAAACTCATTTACTCTTAGTCAGTCAAAGCGAATTATGATGATCTTTAGTGATCTTAATTTAACGTCTTCGCGGGCCTTGGTATGGCAATACCAAGGCCCGCGAAGACGTTAAATTAAGTTAAATTAAGTTAAATTAAGGCTTTAATATGGCAATTTACCGGATAAACTACATTACCTTATTTTATAAACCACTAATTTTTAAATTATTTTACCCATCGTCAAGTGCGCATGCGCAAAACAGCATACTTTACTTTCTTTAGGTATTGTAAATATGTGTGCTCTATCTATATAAACTGGAGACTTGTAAATATTATTTGTTATTTAAATATATAATAATGATTGTTGTTAAATAAAAAAAATTACGGCTAATTAAAAACGATTTATGCTGTGATAAATTTTGATAGATTTAATATGCAAATGATAAATAATGAAACAAATAAATGTAAAACAAAATTAAAAGTGATTAAATTTAACCATCTTTAATTTCGTTTTCCAGTGATCAGAGCAAATACAGACATCAGAGCAAATGCAATTATCCATAGGTAGGGTAGATATGAGCATTTAGGTAAATATGAGCATATGAAAGCATTTTTAAGACGTAGTGAAGTTCAAGATGCTTTGTATTCTGAATATTTAAGGTGACAATGGAAAGCAGTATAATTAACGTAAATTTATGCGCAGTAATTACCGGCTCTTATTTAATTAAAACGTTATTTAATTTTTTGTAGTAGTATTATTTCAATAAAAAATGGCTTACAATTTGATTTTTTAATGGTAAGTTTTTTTGAGAAAGATTCATTATATTCCACAAATTAGTTTTAACTGTCAGCAGCCGTATTCACATCTGTATCGGTATAACATTTATGGGTTTAGTTATGTATAAAAGCAAATATGCATATACTTTGATTAATAAATAAACAAGTACATGATTATATACATACGTATATATGTATATATATACATATATATATATATATATATATATATATATATATATATATATATATATATATATATATATATATATATATATATATATATATATATATATATATATATATATATGTATATATATTATATATATATATATATATATATATATATATATATATATATATATATATATATATATATATATATATATATTCTTTTTTTTTCTTCTACATCTTCGCTTCAAACAAGGCTGCAAGTAAGGATGCAAGCAACCACTATTAGAATTGAATGTTACTGGAAGAGAAAAGGCGAAGTTTATAGAGCAAGATAACAATTGATTGACAACTTAAAATGTTGCAAATTATATGAATCAGGAAAGCAAGATGAAGGAATCGAATTCCAAAGAACTGATGTTCGATGAAAAAAACTAGACAAATAAAAGTTTTTGGAACACTTAGGAATAGTCACAGTAAAAGCATGAGATTTAATTGAATGACGAGTAACACAAGAATGAATTTTAGTAGATGGCACAAGAGACGCTAGCTCTTTAGAGCAGTGTCCGTTTTAGTATTTGTAGAAAAGAGAAAGAGAAGCAACATTAAGACAATGTGATAATGGTTGGAGGTTGACTGCAAAAGCAGATTCAATTATGTTCACAATGTGTTTTTGCACCTTGTCTAAAAGAGAATAGGCATCATTGGAATATCCGCTCCAGATATGGCAACAGTATTCCACACAAGAACGGAGTAAGAAAGTGTCGAGTACGATAAAGAGACGCAACCTTAGCAGATGCTAATTGTGCGATGGGTTTAATATATGGTTTCCAAGAAAGATTAGAAGTAATAGTTAATCCTCGGAGATGAAGGGTAGGTGAGTTGTTAAGTACATCACCATTCATAAATATAGGAAGAGCTAAATTATTGCGGTAACAATTGGCTGAAAAAAAAAGTGTTTATCTGCATTAAAGTTCACCAGCCACTGTGAGGCCCAAGCTGTAGCAGAAGTGAGATACTTTCAAGCTCAAATGCCCCTTCTAAGCAATCAAAGAGTGTTAGCTTTTTATCAAGACAAGAATAAATGATAGAATCATATGCGAACAATGCCGCCTTAAATGTGAATGACAGATTTGCCCTTGTTATTAATACTATTAAAGTTTCTCCAAGTCACGAGAGTCTAACTTTTGAAATAAAATGCGAGATTTCATGACTTGAGAATAATGCGCTTCGGCGTTAAACAAAACCTTTTTAAAATGATTTCTAGCAATAGTAAACAGACGTCTGTTTTCTGGAAAATTGTTTTGCTGATAGATATGGAAGTAACGGTTTTGATTGGAAATTGCAGCAGCACAATAAAATAAAACCACGGATAAGAGTGAGGCTTTACCTGCAATTGTCTAGAGGGAATAAAAGATTCAATGCAAGCCTAAATTCATAAAGTTATGTAAGAAGCACATTTGTCAGCAGGAAGACAAAAGATTTTTACCCAAGACCTATCACAAAGAAAATCATGGAAAGAGTCCCAGTCAACTTTAAGGTAGTTGTAAGAGGTACGAAGATAGGGGAATTCAGATGATGTAGAAGAATGAGATATCAGTTTTAAAGTGATCAAAACGTGATCAGAAGCACCTAAGAAGGAATGTGGAGAAACTGAGCACTGACTAGGATTAGAAACAAGACATAAGTCAAGTAGAGAAGGTAAATTATTCGGGTTGTCTGGAAAACGAGTAGGAAAATTGATTATTTGAGTTAGAGATTGAGAAAGGCAAATATTGTGGGCCTTAACGCCTGCAGAGTCACTGACACTAGAGCCAAGCCATTCAGTGTGGCTAGCATTAAAGTCACCAACAACAATGATATTTGCCGAAAGATAAAGAGAGAGAGCTTGATCAATTTGATCAGAAATAACATCGAAAAGAATGCAGTCTTGAGATGGAGGAGAGCGATAAAGAACAAAGAGAAAGACATTTAAGTGAAGTGGTGCTAAACAAAAGCACACAAAAAAATAATCTGTGGAATAAAACCTTGTTTTCTGACAAATGAGTGATTTCTTACGAATGTAAATGCCCAGGTCAAGCATGTGGCTATTGGAGTCTTTTTGAATTAAAGGAAGATATCCATCAACACTAAGATCACAAGATGAGACAGCTGAATTCAAGTTAGTCTCACAAGTAGGTCTGGTGAACTTTGCAAGAGATAAGACTCAAAAGAAGAAAAATTACTTTGAAGACCACGAATATTAGTGAATGATAGATTTAGATAATTTGGTGATGACGATAGCTTTTTGTGTTTTAAAGTTTTTGGTACTTTATTGATTTTTAAATTTGTTATTTGACTCAAAGCATAGATAGTACTCTGTGCACTATTTAATAATCTAAGCAACTGCCTCATTAATATTAATAAACCCTAAGCCGTAACAAAGGACTCTAAATGTGGCCTCGACAATGCACACCAAAAGTATGAAGAGGTACACCATCCATGTGCAACATGGTAATGTTAGTACTCTGATATTTTACAGTTGTTGATAGAATCATTCTCCCTGTGAGCTACCACAGAGTTCGGGAAACCTGACTAATAGCCGGCGTCAGAACCATTAAACTAAGTTTTAGAGCTGTACCCACATTAGGAGATAATAGAATGAGTTGCCTAGTCATAAAACAATGACACAAGCAAAACCCATGCATTGAGTCAAGAGGATCCAGCATTCAACATCCTAAACCGGAAACAATGTATTACAAATACATCTATGCCAGCCTAATAGATGAAGAAGGGCTGCGAGACTGGTTAACAGAGAGAATCTGTTTACCCCTTAAGTCTTTGCCTAGGTGGCCTTCTATAAGACAGTAGCCGGATGCGTTTAACATCTGTCCTTCAATATGAAGTTTAAATGTTACCTAAAGTCATACTCTTTAAGAATGTGCTTTAATATTTACAAAAAGTTTTGTCGTTTGGGCTACAGAGCTCAAAGAGTGAAAATGGAGGCAACTAGCCTCGGTCTTCCCAACTGAAATAATATATTTAAACGTTAATTTATGTTTGAAAGTGACTGAAAACAGTTTTTTTTTATCATTGAAATTCTTTCATTATCAAAACTCAATTTTCTCTCTAAATACAAAACCTTTCATTTTAATTTAAAAAAAAATGCATTTAAAAAAAAAAATATGCAATTTTAAAGAATTTAAACTGATTTTTATGGAACTAGGACTTTTTACCATCAACTTTCTTCGCAAAGTCAGTTCTTTTTTTTAATGAGAGTTTGTATCATTTTATAAGAAACTAAAAAAGTTAGCTGCCCCAACTTACCCCATTTTGAAATAATGTGGTTTTAAAAAGCTCATTTATAAAAAAAAATTTGCGCCGTAATGCTCATACGACGTAAATTAACTTCCATTTTTTATGTTTTGAGAGTTTTTCCTATATATATATATATATATATATACATATATATATATATATATATATATATATATATATATATATATATATATATATATATATATATATATATATATATATAATATATATATATATATATATATATATATATATATATATATATATATATATATATATATATATATATATATATATATATAGGAAAAGCTCTCAAAACATAAAAAATGGAAGTTAATTTACGTCGTATTACGTCGTATATATATATATATATATATATATATATATATATATATATATATATATATATATATATATATATATATATATATATATATATATATATTCATTATCTTTACTGTTGCAGATTTTAGAAACTCTTGGATAGTAGTGACTAAAAAGTTGGATTTTATTTGGATTTGTAAGTTCCTATTTAGTTTTATAATAAACGATGTAAGCCAAACATATTGGGGAGAGTGAGTTAATGGCAAACGCGGGGTAATTCTGAACGTGGTCAAAACAACGTGGTAGAAAAATAAATTCGACAATTTCTTTTTACCTGCTGGGAAGGGATCCTATGCTCAGTTCCAGACATGCAGTAGTGTTATGAAGCTGCGGATGTTGTTTACTATAGTTTAATTTTAACTTTTTCTGATAATTTTATGCAACTTTTTTCTTGAGTAACATTCTGTTGTAGCTTCTATGGAAATAAAGCCACTCCTTTTTGTTGTTGTTGTTGCATAATATAATTTTTAGACTTTTTTTACAATTTATTACAAGTTATTACAATTAGCATTTTATTCGTTATTACTCAAGAGTGTTTGTAACTGCCCCCCGATGTGTTCGGAATTATCCCACGTAGGTAGGGTAATTCCGAACACATCAAAACACACAAAAATAAAACACTAATGGTTTTATTTTTGCTATAAATTTTTATTTTATAATAAGATTTTTAAAAATTGCTTTTGAGGGTTTGTGACTGATTAGTTAAACTAATTGATAAGCAATAAATATGATCAATTTTGTACAACTGGTGTCTTTAATTCACATTCCCGTTTAGGCGTTCGCCAATACCCTACTCTCCCCTATAACTTTTTTTAAACTTGTAGTAAGTTTTATGAAACAAATTGCAATAAAAACTTCATAACAGGCACCTGGTAAATGGCATTTTACAAAAAGCACATGGTAAAATCTCTATGCTGCGGCCAAGGTAGCAGCATGAATTTTTCCAACCCCCCCCCTCCCTCAATAATTATTTTACAAATAAACGATCTTATAAAGATAAATTTTTAATTAAATATATCAAGTGCTACTTAAAAGAAACAATTTTAATATTTCCAATTTGTTTTGCCTTTCCAATCCATGTTTTTGAATTACATAATCAAACACTCTATGATTGTATCATACCACTGTATTATATGTACACAATCCTGTATTATAGGACTGTCGCTACAAAACATAAATTGGGTGGCCAATAAAGCTTTCTATATGCTCTAAGACAAAGCCCTGTAGAGGTTACAGGGCTTTGTCTTAGAGCATATATATTGAGACTTTTTCTGTTAAAATTATACCAAGCATAATTAAATGAACTTGGACACAATTTAAAAAAAATATATCTATGTTTTTTTGCGTGTAGCACTTTATGTTAAATATTATATAAAAGTTATTTTTAGATGTTTATGATATATTGTAATTTTTTTTTGTTGTTTTTTAGAGAACATTATTATAATTAAAAAGTTGAGTAACATTTTTTGTATGTTTAAAGATTCGTTTTTGCCTAAGAAAAGTTTATTTTAAAAGGAAAATAATTAATTGTCAATTGTTGTTGTCTTAAACACAAAGAACACAGTATAAGGTACACAGTGAAATAACTCATTTTGAAGTTGATATATTGTTTAAACACCATTAGAGTAAAACTTACACTTTGACGCGATAAAGATGATCGCAATTTCTTGAAGAGTCACAATAAAATTACTCGGTTTTAATATTTGATGCGTTTGCAAAAATCGAAGAAAATAGAGTTATGAGAAAATCTTTAATCCATAAGAGTGAAGAAGCATAAATATAAAGTTTAAAAAAGTGAAACTAAGTGTTAAGTAGATACAAACTATTTGATTTTTTCGTATTATAGCATAACTAAACTAAATTTAGAGAATTTATCAGCAACCATTATTTAGAAAATCACCGGCTGCGATTTACCAATTAAACAAAATCATCGTCTATCGTCATTGCAACGCTTAGATGCGATGAGAAAAACAGCACGAAAACTAGTTAACTGAGCTTGCTAACGGAAGAATTTTAACTAAAGTTATGGCTTTAAAATGGTTTTGAAACAAAAAGAATTTGTCACCAGTAACAATGGTTATCAAAACAATTGTCCTAATCTGTGGTGTTCCTCAGTGTTCTTGGACCCCTACTTTTCTTATTCTATATGAATGATCTGAATAAGGTCATTTATATAGATCAAAGAACATATATCTAACTTGTTTAAATGTAATAAGCTAAGCTTTAAATATTATTAAAATCAAATGGACTCTTTTCCTTTGCAAAGAAAAACAATTTTTAGTTTGTTAACTTGTACAACTTTTTATTGACGAAACTGAAATAAAAGAGATTCCGTTTCAAATGCTCAGGCGTTTATCTCAATGTAAACATTTTTTGGAATCAACACACTGATTATCTACAAATATTTCAACAAATATTGGGGCTCTATATAAGGCTTTAAAGTATCTTAATAAAAATTTATTAATCCAACTTTTTTGCTTTTTTTATCTATATTTACATAAATTATGCAAACACTGCTTTGGGGAGTGCTGTAAAAAGTAAGTAAAATTCTTCTTTTTCGTCGCCAGAAACATACGATTCTCATAATTAACTATGTTGATCGTTTTATACATGAAAAATCTTTTTTTATTAAAATGAAATTGTTAAATTTATTTGAAATCAATGTATTTGAAGTTTTATGTTTTGAATGTTTATGGAGAATTAATTATCTACCTACTTTATTAAGAATCTATTATCTACCTACTTTAAAAAAATACTTTTAAACTGCAACTTAAAAACATACACGATATAAGAAACATATATTTTTTAAATGAGTATATTTTTATTTATTTTTCAAAACACAATTAAACCAGAATTGCTAATTAAAACAACTCGCTACTTTGCAATATTATTATCTGATATATGAGGTAGAGGATGAACTAAGATCAATATATAAAAACAAAAATATTTCTTTTAAGTCCCTAAAAACTGAAAAATGACTAATTTTTAGGGGGTAAAGTTCAAAAAATACTTAGCAATCGATAAATATTCATTAATTATCAAGATTCTAGTTCATTCTCTACATAAAAAGGTATTGGACAAATGGGAAAAATTTGAAGGTCTGAGCATTTTTTAATGTTGAGATATCGTGTTTTTAGTTTTTAAATTTAAAATCTTTATATTTAGATATGGGTGCGGTAGTGGTAGAGCGCTCACTTCATAAGCGTGAGGTTCCAAGTTCGATTCCCACCACGTCCCTGTAGTACCGCGCTCAACTTGTTTCTCCGCGCAGCGGCCTTGTTCGTCAAGGTTCGTGTTTCGGAGTTATAGAGTTGAGAGAGGGTTATTACCACTATTAAGTAGCCTCCTCATCTGTAGTAGCCTTCTCGGCCTTGAGGAGGTGAATAACAACTTCCATAAAAAAGGTGAATAATGACTTCCATAAAAAAGTTTTTCTGAATAAAATTTTTCGAAAAAGAACAATAAAATTTATGCGCCATAAACATAAGCAATCAAAAAAAATAGCATAGTTCATTCATGGTTTATTAATGGTTCAAAATATTTTTTTAAGTTTTATTTCGTCAGTATGCAAATATTTTGCAATGTTATATTTAAGGTCTAATAAATATATATAATTGCAAATCTGACTAGGGTAAGTAGAAGACAAAATGTCTTATCATCAAGCCCCTTAGAAGAGTTCAATTTGTTGAATGTTTTTTATAGAAAGAATATACCTCTTTCAAAATAAACCGGTTTAAAAGTTCACTTTGTGGAGAATAATGTAAAGAAACTTGCTTCAATTAATTAATTGATCTCGCTTCAAATGATCAACTGATCATGCTTCAAATGATCAACTGATCTGCAATCGAACTTCTTGTTTCAACTAATACACGACGAAAGTTTGACGCTCAATTTTAAAACTTGATTCAACCAAGTTTATAGATTGCTAAACAATAAACTTGATTAACCACACTATATAGTAACTATAAACATAAATATATAAAATATATAAAAATGTTATATATTTGTGTTTATAATTACATTTGCTTTCTAAAGAATTTTTGTAAACAATCTTTGTTAACACGTAGATTGTTGTTACCGCGTAGATTTTATCTACATTAAGTCTTATTGGTGGGCTGTTGGATCCTTTCTCAACCCTTCAATTGCAATATACAAAAGTAAAAAGCAATAGAAATAAAAAGCACTAATAATTGAGGGGTGTGGAAATTAATAAAAAAAACTTCTACGCAGTTTCGTTTACGATGCATTATCAATACATTTAAATTAAAAAGTATAAAAAAGAAAATACCTTTTTTAGGTTTTTATTTTCGCTTTTTATTTCAACTATTTCGTTGTGCATAGTTTCATCGTCATTTTCATCAGCATTGTTTGTTAGTCCATCACCATCATTTTCTTTTTCTGATTTTTCTGATGCTTGCTTTTTTATACTATTGTTTGAATTTTTCTTTTCCACAAATTCACCAGGTATAAATTGAACACGAACGGTTCCTGCTTTTTTAGGGTTTTCAATTTTACTTCCATTTACAATTTCAATAGTTTCTTCGTCCGGTATAAATTCTACTTTGATGATGTCTGGTTTTTTTTTCGAATTTAAGTTAGATGTTTCTCTTTTTATTGGCGTGTAATCAATTGTACCTTTATTTTTTATTTTTGCTTTTACATCGGAAGGAAAAAATTCCCTATGTTTTGTCAATAAAGAAAATTCCATTGGATCTTTTTTTAATAAATTTTTTTGGTCGACAAGTCGAGATTCTTTTGAACTCATGGAAGCTTTAATTACCAAATCGCTATGTTTGACTGCCATTAATTGAGAGTCGTCGTCGTTGTTGAAGTTTAATTTTGACACATTCCGAATGTTCTTCAAGTTCTGGGTTTTCTTTTTTTTAATGCTAGACAATTTATGACCGAAAGAAATTAATTTATTTTGGAGTGTTCCTAATACGTCGTCATTTTCAATCTTTCTTATTTCATTGTCGTTTTTAGGGCTTCTTATTACGCCGAAATTCTTAATAGATGTATTTGTTTTGATAATGTTTTTTAATTTCTGTGGTTCATTTTCTTTTGACTTTTTTGAAAGTGCAGGAATTTCGTTTGGCAATATCACAGTAAATTCATTATTGTTTTTATTAGTGGGAATTTTGTATAAAAAAGGTTTTTCCAAATTCTCCTTAGATTCATCTATTGCTTTTGAAATATTTTTATTAGTTTTTTGCAAGTTATCAGTGTCAAAAGAAACTTCTTCAACCTTAACATCAGGTTTTTTAAGTTTTTCTTTAGAAAACAATTTTGTTTGTGACTGGACATCGTTTTCCATAGTTTCATTATTTTCAAAGCCAATTTCTAAAGTAAGAGCATCTTCCTTTATTCCTCTTACTAAACCAGGTTCATTTTCTTCAGGTTGAGCTTCGAGGCTAATTTTTTTATTTGATTTGTGTGGTACAATTATTTTAGCATTCCCAAGTTCGACTATTGTGTCAAAATCTTGTCTTTGCTTGTTTGTATCTATACAGAAATGAGGCATAGAAAAAATTAAAAATATGTTATGGTGTGGCCTTTTTTCTAACATGGTACGACAAGTATATTTAAAAAAACTTTTTCTGATATAGTTTTTATATATTCCTTTATTCTTCAACATATAAAAAGATAATTTAGAAATTAAACAATTATAAAACTCATAATAAAGGTAAAACTCTCCAGTTCGTCTCCAGGTTGTCTCCAGTTCGTCTCCAGGTTGCTTGGAGTAAAAAGTAGTTAAATTAAACCTTTTTATTCTAGGAGTAACAAAATTTAAATATTTAGTTAGTTTCTAAGTTTCTAATTTTTTTAGCTTTCGTGGAATTAGGATTTATGTGCTAAAAAGATTTTTCTTGTAAAAGTTGTAATTTTTTAAATAATTTGAAACATTGTTTGAAAATGTTTAAGTGATTTGTACTATGTACTCCACCTATGAGGTATAACCCTTTTTAAATAAGACCTATAATCAATAGATTAATAACCAAATAGACCTATTATCAAATGGTTATATTTGTTTCTATCGTGCATTACTTTATCAACGACCATGTTTTTGACTTTAAAATACAGAAATCCAAAACTACCAACTATGACATGCATTTTACAATAATATCTTACGACATGCATCTTACGACAATACCTTACGACAAGTATCTTACGACAATATCTTACGACATGTAAACTCCTTAAAAAGAATGTTAGAACTTGGTGGGTCAACAAAACGTAATTCTGACAAAAAAATAGAGGATTGGAATGAATGGCGTTTTTTATTATTTGAAACTTTAAAACTTTTTTTTAATAGTTATTTAAAGTTAATAAATATTTTATTTAATGTTAAACTCTTACCGTCTTGGTTTGGATCTTTATTTCTTCTGAGCAAATTTGAAGTAATTGGAAAAACTTTTTGTCCGTCAGGCAGTTCAACTCCAACGCTTAAATGATGAACATCTTTGCTGTTTTTACCAATTGCTTCTAAATAGTATCTTTTGCCTTTTTCAAGGGCAACTATGCGTGACTTTTGATCGGGAAAGCTGTAATACAAATCTATAATTGTTTTAATGGACTATTAAATGGCTATTTTAAAGAGGGATATGGTCTTCTTCAAATTTTTTTTGGAAAAAAAAATAAAAAGACACGGTTGAAATATTGTTTTATTGTTTTAGCTTGCTTTATAGAGATTTTTGAGCGATATGTAGTTTTTATTACGTAGCTACATAGTTATATCTTTGTGATAGATATAACTATGTAGATAGAAAACTATATATTTTTATACTTATTATAAAGCTAGCTACAACATAACAAAAATCTGTAGCTAGTCGATTGCTACATATTTCAGATTTGTAGTTAGCGATATTATTACGACATACCCGTTGCTAGAGATCGTAGGTAAGTATCTAACTGCAATATAACGATAAATCTATAGCTAATCGATGGCTACATGCCGTAGCTTTGTAGTTTGCTAAAACATATTTAATAATTTATAGGTAGTAGATATCGTTAGTTAAAGAGATGTGGCGTGTATACACACCACAGCTCTTTCAAAAGAGCTGAAACAATCAAATTTCTTGGGATTTGATAAAAAGATTTTTTGGAAAACCCATATAAATATAACCAGTACAAAAATTATCAAAAAGTATCGGCATACTTTACATAGTCAAACTAATACTTACGCAAAAGAATCTAATTATTCTCTACTTTTCTTATATTCAAAGTTAGCTAACATAAGCTAATATAAACTAATATAAGCTAAATAAATAAGTCTAAATATTAAGAATTATATATAGTTAAAATAAATTTATTCATGCCGATCCTTTACTTAAAAAATTAAATGCATTAAATATTTATTAAATTAAAATCTACCAAAATTATTTTATTTATGCTCAAAGCTCAGATATAAGCTCGGTCTTGTCTCAGATATAAGCTCGGACTTGTCTCAACCTATTTTACCATAACTTTTTCCAAATTAGCGCCAACAAACTCGAGGAACAAGAAACTTCACATTGCCCATAAATAAAATTATTGAGATTTTCAATTGAATACTGTGACCCCTACTTATATATCAAAATAATATCTAAAAATATAGAACTTACTAAATTTTTAACAACTTACTAAATTTTTAAAAACTATTAAATTAAATAATTTTATTCCCACAAAGAAAAAACAAAAAATTCTTATAATTAACATAATTTATAAAACTAATTTTATCGATTTGTATTAAACGTAAAGAATAAATAATCACAAAAACAATAAGATAAAATAAAAAATAACAACTAACGACAAGTACAATATACTTTATAAACTACTATTGCATAGTAGACCCAAATATATATATATGTATATATTTATATTGATCCAGCAATGGTGAAACTTAAAGTAGAAGATATAAGTTAGATAAGTGTTTTTTATTAATTTATTATTGCTCTGTTCTTTAAGAACATTGATCATTCTATTTGTAAAATACACTAACATAATTTACATATATATATATATATATATATATATATATATATATATATATATATATATATATATATATATATATATATATATATATATATATATATATATTTATATATATATATATATATATATATATATATATACATATATACATATATATATGTATATATATATATATATATATATATATATATATATATATATATATATATATATATATTTAAACAACTTTAAA
Source organism: Hydra vulgaris (assembly GCF_038396675.1). Taxonomy (NCBI): domain Eukaryota; kingdom Metazoa; phylum Cnidaria; class Hydrozoa; order Anthoathecata; family Hydridae; genus Hydra; species Hydra vulgaris. The sequence goes on from NC_088921.1 coordinate 43,726,301, forward strand.
AAGTATTCTACACAATAGAGTGCTCAATGTTTTTAAAAGAACAGAGCAATTATATTAGTAGTAGAAAATCACTTAACAAAAATTTTTTCCATTTATCATTGTGTTTTATCAACAAAGATTCATCAGAAATGCATTTCTGATGAATCTTTGTTGATGAAACACAGTGTTAAATGGAAAAAATTTTTGTTAAGTGATTTTCTACTACTAATATATATATATATTTATATATATATATATATATATATATACATATATATATATATATATATATATATATATATATATATATATATATATATATATATATATATATATATATATATATATATATATATATTTGAAAATTAATCATAGTTGATTATCTATGTCTAGGCTACTTATTATATAACATCGCAATTAGAATTATAACTCAAATGTATACGCTTGTACGTATATGTATGTATGCATGTAAGTATGTATTTATGTATGTATGTATGTATGTATGTATGTATGTATGTATGTATGTATGTATGTATGTATGTATGTATGTATGTATGTATGTATGTATGTATGTATGTATGTATGTATGTATGTATGTATGTATGTATGTATGTATGTATGTATGTATGTATGTATGTATGTATGTATGTATGTATGTATGTATGTATGTATGTATGTATGTATGTATGTATGTATCTATGTATGTATGTATGCATGTATGTATGTATGTAGGCATGTATTTATGTATGTATGTATGTATGTATGTATGTATGTATGTATGTATGTATGTATGTATGTATGTATGTATGTATGTATGTATGTATGTATGTATGTATGTATGTATGTATGTATGTATGTATGTATGTATGTATGTATGTATGTATGTATGTATGTATGTATGTATGTATGTATGTATGTATGTATGTATGTATGTATGTATGTATGTATGTATGTATGTATGTATGTATGTATGTATGTATGTATGTATGTATGTATGTATGTATGTATGTATGTATGTATGTATGTATGTATGTATGTATGTATGTATGTATGTATGTATGTATGTATGTATGTATGTATGTATGTATGTATGTATGTATGTATGTATGTATGCATGTATGTACGAATGTATGAATGTATGTATTCATTTAATTGGTTTATATTTATTCTCTAAAATACCTTAGATACAGTTTAATACAAATATGTTTTCAAAAATGTAAAAGATTATAGATAGAGCTGATATCAGTAACTTGAAAATAAAAACAATCCTTTCTGTATAGTCGCAGGTAAATCAAAAAATAAAAAAACTTTAACTTCATGAAAAATTTAATATTTCGATTTATCTCTAAACAGAGGCGATTCTAAGAATAAAATTAAAAAGTAGCAACTGCCTCCAAAAAAAAGTTTGTTTTTTCCTTACTTAACTAGTAACTTACAAGCAGATTTGAAAATAAACGTATAAATACGAAAAAACAACAACAACAAATTAATTAGTTGAAATTAAAATAATGGAGTGTCACAAAAGCCTAATGCTAAATAAAATTTTTTAAATATTTAAAATATTTAAATAATAATTTTAAAAATATTTGAAATATTTTGTTTTTATCTTTTGCAAATGTTTGAATTATTATATTTTTGAAATATTTGAATTTGGATAAAAAAATTAAAATCGTTCATTCATCTTTAGTGAATGTTACTTGAAAGCAATTTTGAGTGAAACTTTTAGGTATTTGAACTTGTACACTATTTATATAAATATTTATTTATCACTATTTATAGAATCAGTAATTTTAAGAGCATAATAACTTAGCATAAAATGTTTTATTGAAATGAAATTGAAAAAAAGTTTTATAAAACAAGCTTTCAATAAAAAATTAGTTTTATTTTTTTGCTTCACATTTTTGCTAAATAATACAAAGCTATATTAATTAAACAAAAATTGTGTAGTTTATATATTTATTAAATAATACAAAGCTATATTAATTAAACAAAAATTGTGTAGTTTATATACTTATTAAATTTTGAAATAATTAACGACATCATGTTACCTGAAAAATTCGTTGTGGTGAGAAGACCTGTGTTGTTTAATGATTCTATTACTTTCTCCTTCCATGTCGTTAAAACCAAGAAACACCTCACAAGAACCACTGCAACTACTGTAAAACCTATAACCACCATTTGTTGGCGCGAGAAAGTAACCTTTGACGAAAATAACAAACAGTTAAGCCAAAATACGTAAAATGGTAAAAAAAAAAGCAATATAATCAACTCTACCTGTTTGTTTTTTGTTGGTGTTTTTTTTTATTTTGAAAAATCATGTTAATTAAAACTAAAAAAATAGAGATTATAATATTTTAACCTTTTATTCTTTGGCCAATGTCTTCTGAAGTTGAATCAATTGGTGCATCAAAATCTTGTAGGGGCGTTACGTTAGTTGGTTGATGAGGAAATCTTGAATCTGCGATTAAATTTTGAAGGGAGGTTCCATGGACATGTGACCATAACTCTCGGACCACACCTACATTGATAAACTACAACATATATTTGACACTAAAAATTCAAAGATCAACAGAATTTTATAATTTGTAAGAGGTTTTAAAACATTGCTAAATTTCTAAAACATTTCAATATCCGTTTGCACAAATGTTGTTGAAGTTTAGGTTTGGAATGTACTTATAACTTTTTTTTTTTTCATATAGTAACTCACCGATACCATCACGTTCGCTTTTTCCTTTAGACAACCATAACAAAGTTATAAATACTATTCGACTCATGCTTTCATAAAAACCTGTTTTTTGTCTTTGGCCATGTTATAAAAGGTATCCCAATTTGGTTTAGGTTTACATGCAATTTTTTATGTGGATTTATTAAAAATGTCGCATTCTCAGCGGCTCACTTTGGTATGCAAAATGAAATGAATTCAACCAAGTGTGAAATCAAACGCATATTTAAAAAAAAGTGACATCTCAAACCTTTTTTACAAATCTTGAAAAAAAAAAACATATTTTAATCATAATATGTTTTTGGAGTTGAATACTTTTTCTTTCCTTTGGTTTTCTTTCAACTTGGTTTTCAAATGTTTTTTTCTATAAACCACTAAACTTAGTATGGATTAAATCTTTGTTATCGATAACAAAATTAGAAGCAATAAGCTCTTGAGTTAAAAAAAATAAAATTTAGATATGTAAAAAATTAAGTTTGTACTAGCTGATGGAACAAATAATCTTTTTTTTGTTGTTGTTGTTGGTGTTTTCATTATTTTATTAGTATTTTTTTTAACTGTATGCGAAAAAATATGTCACGTGATTTTTTGTAATTTGTCTTATATTTAATTACGTTTTTTTAATTTTGTTTGTTTTTTATTTTGTTGATAAAAAAAAACGATAATATGTAATATGCGCTTTCAAATATTTTTTTTATTTTTTTATTTTTTTTTATTAAATATGAAGTTATAGTTTTAAAGACAGACTTTGTTTTCATAACCATGTACCAAGTTATAGTTTTCATGCTTACGCCAAAACATGGTTTATCTCCTAATATATTTCACTCTTATCAAAATTTCTTGTGAATATGCATATATTTATTTAACAAAACTTTTCAATTAATAATTTTTATTGTTCCAAGATCTTATTTAAAACTTTATTCATTTCAATGAATAAATTTTTAAATAAGATCTTGGAATGCCATTAAAAATTGCAAAACCTTTAATGACTTTTTTTTAAAATTTGTTCGAAACCAATTTTTTTCCTTCATTTTAAATTCTTTAGAAAAATTACTGATAATAAATACTTCTCAATATTAATTTATTTTTTTATTTAATAGTAATTTAGTTCTTTAATTGTTTTTTTAGTTATTCTTGCACCATAGACCTCTGTTGGTTCTTTTTCAGCCATTTTATACTAAAGTAATATGTAAAAACATATAAAATAATGAAAAAAATTATTTTCATACATTATTTTTAAAATATAATAAATCTTTACAGTAATCAATGCAAAAAAGCAAATCAAAATCAAAAACTTTTTTTTAATTTGATATGATATTGTACACAAAATAAATATGTGATAAATACTGAACTTTTAAAGTTTGATATTGAAGTTTCGTCTAAACTTATATTTATACGACTACAGTACTGTAGTAAATAATTAGTAAAAAAATGTATTATTCATACTTTCCACCTTTATTTACTCGCTTTATTTTTTTTTTAATGTTTTGTATTCGATACCCAATTACAGTGTTCGGTACATAGGTAGGAATCACAAACCTAATGATCCGTACCGTTAGGGACTGTATAGTTATGCGTACCGGTTAAGTACTTCGTACCCCCAACATCGGCGTATAAAGTTATACGTTTTAAGTTCAGTGAAGCAAGTTTCACTTCTGAGAATTTTATGCTAATTTTCAGAAGAAAAATGCAAATTATTACGCGGCTGCACAGTGGGCCAGAATTCACTTTTACTGGACAAAATTCATAACTAATTTAATAATAGGGCTATATTCACTAAATTTGGCACGAGTTCCAATATCAGATCACATTTCTTACAAAAGTGATAAATTTTTATTATTTAGTTACTATGGATAAGTATCCATAGTATCTAAATAATAAAAGTTTATATTTATATTGCTTAGTTTCCAGGTACTTTCCTTAGTAACAAAGGGGTAAATTGATTTTTGAATAAATTTATCGGATTTTCGACCCACCTGAATTATATAACAATTAAGTATTTAGGTAAATAATGGTTTAGCAATAATAAATAAAAAAAATTGTGGAAGAAAACATTATACAGATAAAGCAAGTAATTATTTAGCAGACAAAGCCAGTGCTTTGTCTGCTAAATAATTACTTGCTTTATCTGTATTTGAAATATTTAAAACGTCCTTGGCAGCAATAACAATAGATTCATCTCTTAGTTTTTTATTAGCAGCAAAAAATAGTCCATTGGATGAATGAGATTCAAGTATACCAGATGCACACCATTTTTTAGCTTTAGTATAACTATCATCAAATGTAACTGGCCACGTCAACTTGCAGTTGGTTCATTGTCTTTTACTGACAACCAAGTGTTCATTAAGCCAGTTTACAAACCTCTTTTCAAAATTTTTGACTGTATAGTTTGCAGATTTCCACTTTTTTTTATACAAGTTAACAAATCGTTGAGCAGCATGCCTAAAATCAACGTCTTTAAATTCAGCAATTTTGGCTGAATAAATTTCTTCAGTAATATTTTGTTTTGAAATACTAAGATTGTTCTTTTGGAGAAAGTTATGAATGTCAAAGTTTAATAAAACCATATCTAAATAATTTTTATAACAAATATTTTGTATTTAAAAGTTTAATATTATAATATGCCGCAATTACTAGTTAAGTTTAATTACTTTTAATTTTAATTACTACAAATGTTAGTAATTAAAAATTAAAAGTAATTAAACTACTGTTAGTGTTAGTAATTGAATTACAAATAACTACCGAAAATATGTTGTCGCAATGCTATGCAAAGTAAGGTATCCATAGCAACAAAAAAAATAACCTCATAAGATTTGTGAATCTTATTTTAATACATACCCCCAATATTGTGTACTTAGAGCAAAAATACTGTAAAAACAATGTTAATGTAACAATGGATTGTTGCTATGCAAAATAACTACCATAGCAACCAAGTTAAAACATGAATAAAATCTGAACGGGGATTGAAGGGGACAAGCAATCAATGGAGACTCGATTGAAGCACCATATAGTTCAAATAAATATGACAGTACACGGCAAATTGTGGTAGTTATTTGTTAAAGTGCGGCGAAAAATATATTTCTTAAAGATTTTTTTTTTTAATCTGTGATTTTCAAAGAATAACTGAGATAATATGCTATGACAAATTTTATTTCACACAACTGTTTTTCTTATCTCTAAATACTCCAAAATAACATGTACTAATTTTTTGTTTTAAAAACGTAGATAAAATTAAAATATCAGAAAACGTTGATGTCACCAAAATTACTAATTTATATATATTTTTTGATTTTTTTTAATAAAAATAAATTACCAATAAATTTCTCCTAATATATATAGATACTAAAATTATATAAGTTTTTAAGATTAGACAACTTAAATTTTTCCTATTTTTTCCACCACTGTGGGCTGAAAGTTTAAAAATTTATCAAAATAAATCATTTATTTTTTTATTAAAATTTCATCTTATTTAGATGAAATCTCTACAACATGATCAAAAAACATTTACAAGAAAATTTTGTCATTTACAAGAAGTTCACACAATTATTAAAATGGCAAATGGGGAGGATAGGGAAAAAGGGTCTCTTAGAGTTTGACAAGTTGTTGACAAGGGAAAGGGGGAGGTAAAAATTTCCAAAAAATTGTTAACTTAGTTAAGGGACAGCCCCAATACAAAATATAGATTTTCACAAATATTTCGAAAAATATCTTCTATTTCATTCTATTCTGTTTTACTTTGTGTATTTACAAGTTAAAAGTTCCTTCTGTCGGAATAAATTTGTTTATTCCAAAAGAAGAACTTGCTACTATATTTCACATTTAATTCATAATTGGAATATCCTTGATTTTTTTTTTTTTTTGATTCTATATATTTATTATTTGCATTTTCTAAAAAGTCATAGTTGTCTTAATAAGTTCATTGCTATCTAAAAAATTTTTCAAATTCATTTTTAAAAATCTGTTTCACAAAAAGCTACCATACAGTTCAAAAGCAATTTGTACAGTGCACTGTGAGCCAGAAAGAACAGAAAAATATAGATCTGGGTACCACCTTTCTCGACATAATGTGAATTACTTTTCTTAGCATAAGCCTCTGAAAAAAGATCTTCGATCCTGGGCCAGCCATAATTTTTCAATTTTACCAAAAAAATTTAGCAAAATATGAAATTCACCAAGTCTGCAAAAGATATTTAAATCTTTATCCTTGATAATAAAAATTGTGTTCAGCTACGTTTTTCTTTGCTTCATTTAGCACAAAGAATAGTAGAGAGTAGAATATATCTAGATATACAAGTATCATCTGTTTGATTCATTGATTCAAAATAATGTTTAAAAGAAATGTTGCTTATTTGCATAAACTATAGCTTTTTTATTGGGAGTGTGCTTTGAAAATTAGCGTCCTTTATAAAACACAACAGTTAAATTTTGAGAAGACTAACAGATTATTCAAAATACCGTCCATCAACAGCTACGACCTTGAAAAAGTCTCGGTCTTTTGAGGCAATCTACTCATTGACCCATTTTTTGGTATCGTCATAAGAAGAAAATCTCTGTTCAGCCAGGCCATGTTTTACTGACCAGAGCAAATGTTATTAGAGGAGGTAATGTTTGGTGAATACGCCGGATGGGGTAGGACTTACCATTTGAGGTTCTCCAGGTAGTTTTTAACAACATTTACAACATTGGGTTGTTTATAGTCATGTTGAAGAATAACCATGTCGTTTCTTTCTGCTGAAGTTATCCTTCCAACTTGTTTATCTCCTTTTCCAGCCATTACTTTAACTGGTCTTTGAAAAGTAGTGAGACCTTTCTCATTAACATTACATATATTTTTTGTGGGTGAAACTTGCATCGCATACAAACATCTTTTAGTTTAGAAAAATTCTTCAACTGTCTAATGATTAAAAGCAGTTGCTCGTGACATAACTAGTAGCTTCTGGATTTTATAAAGATAACTCATTCCTACGTAACATAAAACCACAAAGACACTGTTTCCTAGAAATTTGTAAACTTTTCCACAATTTAGGAATGCACTTAGAAAGAGTCATTGCAAATTCATAGGCAAGTTTTTGCGTTGATTTGGTTGACAAGCCATAGTAAAGTTTTGAAGCCCTTAAAAGATAGTCTGATAAAGATGTTTCTTCTTCGTTGGTAAAGATTTACATGGTAATGAAGTTAGGTTTGCAGACTGTATATATTATATATATATATATATATATATATATATATATATATATATATATATATATATATATATATATATATATATATATATATATATATATATATATATATATATATATATATATATATATATATATATATATATATATACATATATGTATGCCTCTGTGTGAATACAATACAATTATATTATATAAAAGTATAAGGTCAAAAAAATCTTATTTTAAGACTATATTTAAAAAATATAAAATTATTAAAAACAATATGGAGCTGAAATAATCGCTTGAAAAAGTAGAATGTTTTAATAAACAGTTTGAGTCTGCGTTTTCTAAAATTGACCACAAGAACAAGTTACACTCCTAAACAGGACTGATCAGATATGCAAGACTGATCAATTTGATCTTAATGAAACTGTGGTTTTTGGCGAGTTGAGTAATTTGAAGAAATACAAAACAATTGGCCTAGATGGCATAAGTCCTTATGTTGTCAATGAGTGTGCCACTGGATTAGCTCGACCTATTTCTCCTCTGATAGTTTCTTCATTAAAAAAATTTTTTTCTTGTAAAAGTAAAAAAACTACTTTTTGTCGTCAAAATCAAACTTTTTAGAAATAAATATAGTAGTGGTCTAACAAAAACACAATTAATTTTGAAGATACAATATTTATAACATGCTGGTTATCAACTGGAGATAACGCTATAAGATCAAAGGTGCTTACGGATCTAGGGTGCAAGTTCTCCCCTAACTGATAATAAATTGTAATAGTATTTACGCAAACTTGTTGCTCAGTCTAAAAGGTCCTAGACATGAATTTCAATAAGTCATTAATATGTTAATAACTTATTGAAGATAATAAATAAAATATTAAAATTGAAAATATCATTTAGAAGATTTAGTTGCGGTAGTAGATAATATTTCTCACGCTCATTTTGAATTTGTGTTTGGAAATTCACCAGATCAGTTGTTACGTTTAGAGCTCAATACCGTTGTAAAACTTAATGGGAAATAAATCGCATTTCATTTGTGCTTGATGGAGGTACTGTGTAATAAAGGATGCAATAACGGGAAATGATTATGCAAGTCATTTAAGTGTTTAACCGAACATTGATTTTTAGTTTTTAAACAAAATTTTAATTTTAATAAAAAGCTGTTTCATTTATTAGCTGCGTCTATTTGAAAAAATTCATTATCTTGCAATTTCAATAAAACTCGTAAAAAATGAAAGTTCCAAATGACACATGAACAGACTTTTCTAATTGTCAAAATGTCTTTTTCGTGACTATTACTTTATTATTTAGGTTTTTAGAGCAGCGTGGCTCTGCGGTTAAGGCGCTTGCTTTCGAATCAAGATGCCTGTAGTTCAATAATAGCTCTGGTCATATTTGCTTTTAAGAGGACTTTTTAGAGCACCTAAATAAACCACAGTGTTATTAAACAGGTTCTGACCTTAACTTTCCAACCCAGGAAAACCTTTTGGTGGAATGATAGTCCTTACTATGGTGATCACTTAGATAAAGGAATCAAAATCAGATAACAACTTCCTGGCAAGTTATTTACATTACTTTATATTTTACTTAACACAAAACATGTTTAAAACGTTTAATACACTTATTAATACGTGTCAAAACTTATTATAGAAGTTTTAAACACGTCTTGTGTTAAATATTTTATTGATTGCACAAACATGCAAAATGAGAGCTTATTTTTCTTTTTATTGTATAAAAAATTTCCAATTCACATTAATATAAACAAGGAAAGCAAAATAACATATCTTTAAGTTATACAAGTAACAAACGTAAAATATATTTACAAAAAAAACTGTTTCTTTTAGATGGAACAAATTCAAAAATAATTCATTCATAAATCCCTTTTTAAAATAACTTTTCACAAATAATGTTTACTATTAAAGTCAACAATACAACATTGCAACTTCTTACTGTATTCTGTATGATGATTGGGCCTTTTTTATATTTGCCAATGTATCTGATAGTTGTTTTGTATCCTTCTGTTGCATGTTCTGAGTAAAGCCTAAGAGCTTGACTTGTCTATCGATGAAATCTTTTACATGGAAAAATACTGCATGAATATTGGGTGTTACAGGCACATTTTGCAATGCCAGATAAAACACTCTGAATGCATCAATTATTTGTGGGTAGTTTGGATTAAGGTTGCATCCAAAACAGCCAGAAACTACCGCATTAAATTTTTGAAAAGCATCAATGAATGGGATGGCTGCATAGCATGAGTGTTTCTCAGCAATTAATTGAAGAATATCAATACTGTGTAGCAGCTTTCTGGACTCATTTACTGCAAAATGTCCACTGTGGTAAGTTTGTTGTTTAAGGTTGTTGTTTCATCAGTCCAAAGAGGAAAAAGATCGAGGAAAAACTTGAAGTAGCGCAGTAAAAAGATGAATAAAAACTTTAATTAAAAAAACTCCAATGAGATGCAATTCTATAGGAGGAAGAAACTTCAAAAAGCCAAAGTGTCTCCAGGTAGTTTAAATATTGGAGAATGAACAACATTTTTGTAGTCACAAGCTTTTCTGATATTGGAACTAGCTGACTTGAAGAGTGAGACATTTTTTTCTAGAGATTCAAAAGTCCTCAATTTCCTTTGATTTATAAGTTCCTTTGAACCAGATTCACACCAAGTGCATGGATGTGTAATTGAGTGTGCTTGAAGCCCACAAGTAATACTTGCAAGTTTTAGATCGTGGAGCATGACAAACTCCTGGTTTTTCAATTTAATTAACTCAAATAACTGCAAAACGTTAGTATAAATTTCTTCAAGCTCCTCAGAGACATTTTTTTTTGTTTGAGATAATTTGCTAACTTCCAGACATGGAATAAACTCCAAACATTTATATGTTTATACTTATCTCAAATAAGGATGATTTGCAAAAACTCGTGATGATTAGAGACTGGGAACAAAAAAGCGCCAAAATAATGGCCACAATAGCCCCCAACGTGAGAGATAAAATATGTTTTTAAATTTTCTAAACTTATATTCATCAACAAATTTTAAACTTCATACAATTATCGCTTAGCGATCAAAAATTGTTACTTTAATTACTCATAATTTTTGAACATTAAGAGATTAGTCTCTGAAATTTAAAATTTATCAATGAATGTAAATTAAGTTGAGAAAAAAATATTTTATCAACTTGTTACTCTAGTGTTGCGGGCAGTTGCAGCTAAAATTTTAGGACTTTTGAAAACTTTGCGATAATTGGACCCAGGCTCCAATCATTACAATGTTTTGCCAATCATTCAATGTTTTGAAATAAGTATAAACATTTAAATGTTTAGAGTTCGCTCCATGTCTGGAAGTTAGCTATCTCAAACAATAAAAAATAATGGATCCGGTATGAATAAGAGGAAAGCAGCTATAACATTTGGTTTCAAAAGATCAACTTTCATTGAAAAAATGCCAAACCAACTAAGTTGAGCGACAACATCGAGGACATTTTAGTAAAAATTTTAATATATAAATAATATTTGTTTTAGTTAGATTAGACTTAAAATACAATTGCAATGTTTACAAACTCTTTTTTATAAACTGCTTATCTTATAGCACTTTAATAACCTACTTTATAATTTTTTTAAAGTCATTTAATCAAGGTTTGCACAAGTTTCTGAAATGTAAAACATGCATGGATGTCCAAATGGCTTCTAACTCAGGATGAGCTAAACGGTGCTACCTATGGTGTTACGCAATCTGGCTGGATAAAGGAACCTGCTCTTGCTAGATGGTTTGAAAAGACATTTGTTCCACATTACTGCAAGCTTGAAGGTTTCAAAGCCCATTTTCTAGACAGCCATGCCTCACATGTAATGCTGGAACTAATTTACTTGAAAAAAGAGTAGAGTATTTTTTTAAAGAGAATTAGTTCCAGCATTACATGTGAGGCATGTAATGCTGGAACTACTTTACTTAAATTGAAATATTTTAATTAATGAAAAAATTCTATCCTACTTAGGGCTAGCCATGGTTATGCCTGAATATATCCCTAGAATTATCCTCAAACACTAAAAAATTTGAGAATTAAACACAAAATTTAAGAATAAAGTTGTTCTAACTGCTGCGTCTTATTCTTTCTCCAACCATTTCAAATTTTGTACAGTAACATTCCTCCGTATTTTCGATGGTATTAAACCTTTAAGTTTAATACCATTAAAACAAATCTACTTAAACATTTAACATCTATAAAACCATTTAACAAACAAATCTACTTAAACAATTCGCATAAGTGAATTTTTTTCATTGAACATTAAATAGTTTATTTGCAATCCCCTTGTTACTTAGTTTAAGACATTTTTCAATATAATCACTTAGATATAAATTTAATGAATCAGGCTCTTAAATCAATTGAATATACTAATTTTATAAACAGAGACTAAATTCAAATTACTTACTTTTTCCAATGATGACATGTACTGGCTTGTGCTGCCATCCACTAATTATCTTTTTTTTTTTTAAAGCGATTGTATTATTCCTGCTCTCATTCCGAAATGTTAGTAATAACCTGGAGGTTATTACTAATATTTGCATCATTTCTCTATCTGTAATAGTTCTTATTTAGGCTTACATGTTTTTGGCAACTTATTAGGGAAACACGAATTTTTTTTTAACAACTGTAATATTTTATTGGTTGATTTTTAAGGTAGACCAGGCTCAACCACAAATGTTGTCAACTCTTGTCTAATATTTGCTTTTTCGTCGCTTGAAAAAAAGGCAGCTACATTTGATAATATCTGGTATAGGAGATGGAAGTGTTTGAGGAATTAGTGTTTGGGACTGGGGTGGTTGGGGAAGTGGTAGCTGAAATGGTTGTAATATTGCTGAAGGTGAACCCATGAGTTTAGGGAGAGATACTTCAGATTCCAAAATCTCAAAATCTACATTACCACTACTCGAGTTCATATCAGAGCTATGCTCTATTGTAGGCTGTTCTATTTAATCTCTTGGAGGCCTGTGAGCATCATAGCTTATGAAAAGGAATTCTCTTGTGCATATTTGCAACAAAAGTAATGTTTTATTGCCAATATAAAAAAATTTATATGTTTGGTGATGTATAATTATGCAGTCATTGTCAAAATTTTACCATTACATTCAAAACATATCAAACAATATTTTTACCAATATTGTTTTTTTTTATTTTCTTATTTTTTTTAGTCGATATTATACGTTATTACTAATTCATTCATAACAAAAATTTACAGCAGCGTTTTCAAATTTATATCCCCCTCAACACCGGCCTGTATACAATCGTTATTTTGAATAAATCAACAATAAAAACTAAAAAACTATATAATAAAAAAAATTTAAAACATTGTTTGTTGACATTTAAATATTAAATACAAAAATTACTTTTTATATAAATTTTAAAACCTAATTTGTTCTATTATATATGAGCAATATATACTGCTTGACCAATATGTATTGTTAAAAATTTAAACAATTTAATCACAGATAATAAATAGGATTTAAATACATAATTTTTCTTTTTAAAAACATCAAATTTATTTAATGTGACTATTTATGCAACTATGCGTATGCACTTTAATGTAATATTTCGTGCATTTTGCAGAAGCTCTTTGCAAAAGATCAAATGAAGGGTACTGTATAAAAATCTACTCAACTACTCATTTAAATGTCTAAACTAAAAAGCAATAACTTGAAAAATATACTGCATTACTTGAAAGTAAAAACTATAGTGTGAATTATTTTCATATAAAAAGTAAAGTTGATTTAATATATACGCATAATAAAGTTTATTCTCTCAGTTTATTGTAGAGCTCTAGGAGTTCTTTAGAGCTCATTTTGCTTATAGGGCTATTTATACTTAAAAAAGCCTCTATATTTTCACGTGCTCCTTGTTGTTTACTATGACGCCACAAAATACTTTTTTTCGAGCCCGGGGCGACGCACTCCTTGGTTACTGGTATTAACTGATATTATATCATCATTTTACAATAAAATAACATTTAAAAAATAGCTTTCATTATTGGTGACCTTAAGTTTGTGATGCGTTATTAGGATTTATATAGCGACCGAACTTATGAGATAGTATTGAAACTTTTAGAAAACATAAATATTTTTCCTTAAAATTTATTGACAAAAAAATTATGTGAAAAAATGCTAAAGACTCTTAAAAAAAAGTCAACAGAATGTTATTGACCAAAAATACACAAAATACTTATTTTTATTACAAATGAATAACATTTTTAAAATCTCTATGAAAATACGCTTCTTTTGAGACCCAGGTTGACATACTTTTGAATAACTTTTTTTTCGACAATATTAGGGACTTTACCCTAAATCTTAAGATTTGAACCTAAATATCTTTACAACTTGACCTGATGGTAAAAAAAGAGTTGCATATTTGTAATCAAAATGAGAAATGCTATACAAAAAACAAATTGTTTGCTCGGCACCAGAAAAAAAATTTTTTTTTGTTGACCTGTGTTATCAATATAATTGTCTGTATGTTTCAGGATAAAAATCAAAATTTTTTTATTTATGTGCGATAAATAAATGTTTAAAGCTTAAGTGACCGAACTTAGGCGATTTTACGGTATTTATACTTTTTCTGAAAATACAAGAATTAATAAATTATTAAATATCATTTTCATTTACTTCAATAACTATTTGGTGCACACATATAGAACTTTCTTATTTTAGTTGTTACATATTTTTGTTTGTTTGCAATAGGGTTGTTATCGTGTGAGTTTTTCTGTTAAAAAGTTATTCGCTATAAATGATTTTTGTTATATAGTGGTTGCTCGAGTTAAGTGTGTTAACAGCCTAATAGGCCGGGTAAATAAAAAAAAAGAAATTGCTTTCACTCAGTAATTGGTCAGCTTTACGTGAATCAAAATTTCAGGAATTTTTTTAAAGTTTTTTATTCACGTAAAGCTGAGCAATTAATGAGTAAACTGCTCAACTTTACGCGAATGAAAATTTGTGCGAAACTCACGTAAAACTGACCAATTACTGAGTGAAAGGAATTTCTTTTTTTTTTATTCACCAGGCCAAATGTTTCTTGCCTAATCTTTGCAATAAAAATCATTAACAAAATAAGAAATGTATTTAAGGTTGTTAGTGTAGATTAGGGTAATATGAGCACCTTGGTAATATGAGCATACTTAAAGATTTTTTAGATGGAAGCAATGAAGTTAAAGCTGCTTTGTATTTTTTGAATCGACTTTTTGTGGTGATAACAGGAATCAGTACAATTAGCGTAAGTTTATATGCAGTAATTAGCGGCTATCATCTAATTAAAACGCTGCTAAATTTGTTGTGTTGTTTATATAATATCATCACGCATGAATAAATCTTTGGCGCGAAATTTCGGCGCTAAAAAAATGAAATTAAATTTTTCATAAAGAAAAGAATGTTAGCTAAAAACCAATCCATTTTTGTTTGAAAAATAATGATAGAAACATTTAGTTTTGACTTTATTTAAAGATGCCATTTTTGTGTAGTATGAGCATGCTCAAACTACCCAGTGTTTTTCATTGAAATTACCTTGTTTTAAGTTCTAAAAGAGTAGTGCTTTTAATTGCTTTTGATAAAAAAAACAAAAAAAAAAACATATTTTGAATAAAAATAAAACATATTTTGAATAAAAACAAAACATAAAAATTTTTAATATTTTAACAATACTAAGTATTTTTTCTTTAAATTCAAAAAATTTGGATTTTTATCGTTCAAATGTTTTAGTTAATAAAATTTAAAAAATAACCAACTAATTTTTTTTTTTTGCGGAAGACATAGTAGTATTGTTTCAACAAAAATTTTGCCTAAAATTTGATCTTTTAAAGATAAGTTTTGTCAATAAAGAATCATTATATTCCAAAAATTAGTTTGAATTGTCAGGATGGTATTTTTTTTACTCAATTAATGTTATTTTTTTGAACTAATTTAAAGTGCTCATATTAGCAAGTGATCTGGATAATATGAGCACTTTTGCTACTTTTATAAAACCTCTGTGTTTTTAAGAAAAAATTTCGGGTGCCAAAATATCTAAGTGGATCATGTGTAGGTATCTCTAAAAATTATTTATTCGCAAAAATTTTGGATCCAGCATAATTATTTTTAAAAATTTTCCAATTTTCGCTCAATGTGCGAAACAGGAGTCGTATTACTCTAATCTATTCTACTCTAATCTACTAATAAAGAGTCATATTACTCTAATCTACCCTATTATTATTAGGCGGACAGAAGTAGTATTAACCGTGGACCAGTGGCGCAGCAGTTAAAACGCTTGCTTCAGAATCAAGAGTTCTGATGTTTCACAATAACTCTGGATCTATTTGCGACATTTATAATGAAGGAGGCGTGGACTTCCTTACTAAACGCTCTTCCGGTGGCGCACTGTGACATTCTTAGCTTTATAAAAGGTTTTATGAAATAAAAAACTTTCAATATTAATATTTTGCTATAATATATATTTTGCTATTTTATCTAATTTATTTTTACATCATAAAAAACATTAGTCTTGA
Organism: Hydra vulgaris; assembly: GCF_038396675.1. Taxonomy (NCBI): domain Eukaryota; kingdom Metazoa; phylum Cnidaria; class Hydrozoa; order Anthoathecata; family Hydridae; genus Hydra; species Hydra vulgaris. The sequence continues at coordinate 43,742,696 of NC_088921.1, forward strand.
TTATCTGTATGTGAAAAAAAAGTAATCAGGGGGTTATTATTTCAACGTGTGATATTATTTTAATTTTAATTTTAATGTTTGTTTAGTGTGTTTATATATATATATATATATATATATATATATATATATATATATATATATATATATATATATATATATATATATATATATATATATATATATATATATATATATATATTTATATATATATATATGTATATATATATATATATATATATATATATATATATATATATATATATATATAAATTATAATAACCGGTTGTTTATGCAATAATTTCCCCAACGCCACAACCGCCACAATTGGGCTTAAGTTATTGGAAGCGAAAATAGTTGTAAAAAAAGAAATTTAAGATCGTGAATTATTTTGATTCAAAAGTGCTTCCATGTTTCCTTTCCTTTTTCCACCTTGCCCTCTCCATATCTATTGCGTTTATTCGGTAAACTTTTAATACTTCAAATAAGAAAACTTTTTTATATTTTAATATATATTTAAAATACTACACTTATAAATATTATATCTTCTTTAATAAATTTGTGACAATAAATTATTGAAAAAATTATAAATACATAAATAATTATCTTTTTGTATACTTATTATAACGTAATTTTCTTTGTAAATAACGTAAAAGTCTTTTTGTATAACGGATACTTTAAACACTGCTAGTTGATTTCTTGAACATTTAAACACGCATTATAATCTCAAACATAAACACGACGCCTTTTGTTCAATGTTTTCAGATGGTACATCGGATAGGTCGTTGCGTAATTATCTTTGTTAATTCTTTTTGTATATAACGGATACTTTTTCAAACCTTTGTAAGTTTCTTTAACTTTGCTAGATGCTTTTTTGAACAATTTAGCATGCATTGTAATCTCGAATTTAAACATGTCACTTTTTGTTCAATATTTTCAGAAGATATATCACAAAGATCATATTCTCCATTACATTCACTTTCACAAGTAAAAGTTGGTTTTGTAAACGTGATATGTAACAACAGCAAAAATCCAAAACCAATAAGCAAGATTTTTATAGCATCCATTTTTATCTTTTTATTATTTATTTTTTTTCGCCTTTTGCTCTTCTCTCGTCCTTTACTCTCGTCTGAAGTTAATAATAGGAATGCAGACTTTTATATTAGAGCTATTACTGGATTTGTTTTGTCATTATGTTTTTGATGAATGGACACGATGAAGATGAGCAATCGATAAATAATCTTAAAATAATCTCAATTATAAAAATAAAAAAATCAATCAATAATAAAAAGCGTCATTAAAAATATTTCATTGTTTCGGAAAATCACCAGAAATAGTCGCAATACTGTTTCACAAAGGTATCGACGACTCCTACGCAACTTTGTGAACTTTTTGTTTGAACAACCACAACAATGTTAATCGGTTAGTTCACACAAACTGTTCAGCTCCCTATGCCTCTTGTTTGCTTTAATCAACAAAAAACAAGACGTTGAGTTCTTATTATCTGTTAAACATTTTAGCTTTTGCGACGTTAAAAGTTTTAGACTATGAAACTTTTTAGGCAAATTTCTTTAATAATATAACTTATACAACACACACACACACACACACACACACACACACACACACACACACACACACACACACACACACACACACACACACACACACACACACACACACACACACATATTTAAAAATATATATGTGTGTGTTAACCTATTTTCTAGGTCTCTGTTATGAACCAAGTAGTCTTCTCTCGCGGCAATTTGTTAAAAAGGTAACAAGAAGGATACACGGGATGAAGTTTGTTTTAAATTAATCAAGTTTATTTTAAAATTATTTAAGAGATTTTAAAGATTTTACAGCGTTTTAATTTTATATTGTTTTAACCGATTTAATTAAAATGTTTTATTAAATTATTGTTCACAAAGTTCCTCTCTAAAATGTTTCTTTACTTAAGCACTTGTGATAATGCGTCTTGTTTAATTTCAGGAAATAATTTTTTTTCAATAACAATGATGCAAACACATTAAAATACTTAGTGCTTATATATTTTTTGTTTGATGTATGACTATTAAGTATATATATATATATTTATTTAATTTGTAATAATGCAGACTGTTTATATAATAACAACGCCAGCAAAAAACATTAATAAATACCATGGAAACATTAAAATATTTTGTATTATCTTTGGCTTTTAATATTATTGTCATGGGTACTATGTTTTTTTACTAGTTTGTTTAAAATTCTTAAAAATTTTAAAAATACTTTTAGATTTCACGAGCGGAAATCATTTTTTTTTGTTTATAGAATTTTTTTTATTTTTTATTAAAGCCTAAATTCTGCAATTACGTTTTTGACTTTTCAATTTTGGATAAATAGGGTGGACCAAAGGAGGGGTGTAAAATGTTATAGAGCTGTGATTTTTAAGACTTTGAATACAAATACGGATTCTTAAACAGGATCAATAAGATTTTTATTGTGTAATATGTTTTGGGGTCCCTATAAAGGTATAAAAGACTTTATACAAAACGCCGGATTAATTTTTAAGAATTTGAACAAGATTGTAAACAAGATTGTAAACATAATTTATATACAAATATTTATTCTAATTTATCTTATATTGAAGGTTTTATCATTTTAAATATAATTCATAATTTTTAATTGCTAACCAATTGCGTTATGACAGACCAAACCCATTTCCTTTAAAAAAAACCACAAATGAAAATAGTTTTTCTTTTTTCAAACTTAAATTTGGAGATCTTTTAAAGAATCATAAGAATATTAAGAATTTTACCAAAACACAAGTTATAACTTTATTATTTAAAATTGTTCCATTTTTTCGTAAAGAATAAAACATATCTTACATATCAAGTATAAAAAAATCATAATAAAGCGTGTACACGAAATAAATGTGAAAGAATAAATATGAAATTTTTTTTCAGTGGTTGTATTAATATATTTTTTATTGTGTTTGTATTTTGTTGACAACATGTAATAATTTTAAAACAACATGTAATGATTTCAATAAAAGATTTTAGTTTTACCTTTTAACTTAAAATAAGTTTTAAAAATGACAAAAGAAGAAGACGTTTAAATAAATATTTGCACAAACTTTATGGAAAATCTGAATTCAGTAGCAAAAAAGTTAAACACATTTCTACATCGTTAGTCATGCTGTTTAACGTTTTTCCTAAACAAAACCAATTAAATGCAAATCTTGTAATGGAAAAAAAGAAGTTTTTCAAGATATAAAACTAGTTAGAAAACTGGTTTACAGTTTTTTGAATGATCCAAGCCTCTCACTAAGGGAACACACAAAAATATGAGGATTTTCTCATTGTTTTGTCGTAAAAGTTTGATATAAATAGGTTTTCAAGCTTTTTCAAAATCACAAAAAGTGTCAAACTGTTCTAAAATTCAAAAAGAAAATAAGAACCTACTGAAGAAAGTTGTATGAGAACTATATTTCTAAAAATTTTTGAATTATTGAAGATGATGAAACTTATATAAAGTATGATCATTAGCAAATTATGTGCTGTCTATTATAATTTTAAATATAGAGAAAAAGCAGATAAGAAATTTAAATACACAAAAAAATGATAAGTTTGCTTAAAAAGCTCTGATGTGGCAAGTTATTTGCAGGTATGACAAAAATCAGCACCCTATATTTCCCACATTTTTTGGTAAAATATATGTTAAGGGCGTTAGCAAAAACGTCTTTTAACTCCTACTAAATCACATGATAGTAGACGTGTGTTCTGGCCTAATTTATCATCAAGTCACTATAACAAATTATATTTTTTTATACCATCTCATAGTCATTATGGTTATGAGATGGTATAAAAAAATGACCTGAAAGCTGTCTAATATAGCAAATCCTTTAAAATGCCCAGTATTAAAAAATATTGCAACGTACTGGGTAATTATTAGACGAAAAATAAATAAATAAATAAAAAACTATGCAAAAACATTAAAGATTTGAAAATAGTATTTAAAAAACATTAAATAGTTTTAATTGTTATTCTGTGCGCAAGCTTATGGTACCACCAAAACAAAAGTTCGAAATTTTATTAGATACCCACAGGAATAAATTGGTTTCTTTGAAATATTTTATCTTCTTATATTATTGTATTAAAATTAATACTTAGTTCCCAATAAAAGTCAATGAGTACTTTTTTTTAGTTGTTTTTCTACTTTCACACTTATTTTATGTACACGCTTTATATTTAATAAAAAAATAAAATTATACACCATGTACAGTATAAAATATATTTAATGTGAAAATAAACTAAATGATTCGTTATATGTATATTTAAAGTTTCCCAACTTCAAATATTACATACCTGTGTAAAGAATAAAAAACTTCAGGTAAAAAATGATATCATTTTCCCGTGAAAATTTTTGAATTAAAACTTTTGGATGAACAAAATTATTAAAGCATTAAATTAATATACAATTGATCAATAATTTTTAGAAAAATATTTTTAATGTATAGATGGTATGCTATATTTATATGTGTTATGATTTTGATTTTGTTACCATAAGCTGCTAAAAAAATTAGTTATGTAAAAGTATTGATAGATAAATACTATTGTTGTTAGGTTGCAACTATCATTGTTACCAGTTAGTAAATGAGACAATGATAAATGTGTATATGTATATGGGACAATGATATGAAATGATAATCGAGGCAGATGGGACAATGACAATATAATATTTATATAGGACAATGACAAATTGCGATGAACGATAATATGTATGAATGATAATTATGTTTTTTTTAGCACTAACCAAAAGTTTATTTTTTTTAAATTACCAATATAATAAATTATTAAATATCCTTTAAAGCATGAAAAAATGTTATAGTTTGTAAGTTATCAATCAACTTCAGTTCCACTTAAGGATATAAAAAGTTGGATTATGAAAGCTCTAAAACACATTAACGACTCAAAAAAATTCGATTCTGACAAAATTCTCAGAGAGCTATCATTTTTTGCTGAACTTTATGATATTCTTTTTGGTAAAAATACAAAATTCCATTGCTATTTCAAATTTTGAAACAAAAATAAAAGATTCTTGGTTCTAACCAGTATTATCCAACAATTTCACCTATAAATTTTAACTTTATGCAAAAAAGTATCAATTCTTGGATCTGATTTTGTAACATTTGGTTAAATTAAATGGAATCAAGCAATAAAAAAACTAGTTATAATTATAAAAAAGCTATACTTTTTTATAATTATAACAATTTTTTTTATTGCTTGATTCCATTTAATTTAATCATGCACGAGATTCATCAGACTTCTTTTAATTAATTATTTATATTAATAATTGTTAAAAATAATATTGATTATTAATAAATAATTGTCAAGAAATAAAAATGAAATAAATAAAGAACGCGGATACTCAAAGAAGACCTTCAGGTCTTGTCGCAGAGAACCGCTTAGATGAATTTTTTTTTTTTTTAAAAAAGACATTCTGCCGATGTTTTTCTGATTCTTTTTTTTTTTCCATCACTTTTCTCAGGTTTTTTGATTCTAAAGTGTTTTAAAAGTACGTTTTTATTTGCTTTTTTAAAGTCAGAATTTCCTGACATTCACATGAATTTGTGGATTGTATTGGTATTGAGCTCATATTATTCATGTAATTGATTGCTGGTGTTATTTCGCTTGGATCGCCTGTAGACTAAATGTTTATAAAACAAAGTCAGGGGATAAAACTTGACTGGTTGCCAAGCAGCATACCCGTTTATTTGGAATTTTAATCTAGGTTTGTAGAGAACTTATTGCTAAGTTATGTGGGTTTGAAATCCTATTTCATTCACATTGAATATATTTTATGGTTTGTTCTGTAGATGAATTTTTTTCGATAACAACTGTTAGTTTTTCGAACAACTACGTCAACATTGCCTGAACACGTAAGATTAGCAAGAAGAGCTTGACCAACAGGACGTGTAAACCTCTTATCAAAACCATGTATCCAATCAATCCCAGGCTTTCCAATCTTAATGGATTGGCTTTATTAATACTTTTTATGTAATTATGCACAACAATTTCAATATTTCAATATGATTAAATTTCAATATGATCTATACCAAAAGCCTCAGTCTCCAAGTATTGTATTTATATGCACAAATAAAGTTTCTTCTCTAATCAAAGGTTTTGGGCATCCAAACCTAGCAGTTTATTTATTCCTTTTATCTATATTTTATATAATTACTGGGTGATTAAATGAAGTTAAGATGATTTAATAATTTTATTTTATTTTACATTGATGTTGTTTTATTCTACGCGCTTTACTTATGCTGCCATGATTTTCATTCACATCAGTAATGACTTTATTTTTGATTATCAAATTATACAATGTTAAACTTATTTTTTTCCATATGTACTTGCAACTTTACTTGCTGAGAGCATATGTCAATGTTACCCTGCTTAATCTTATATATTTTTTGAAAAACCTCACAACTATATTTATAGTTAATAACTGTTAACTTATAATTAAACTAAAAAAAGGTATTAGGATTTGAAACAAAAGTAAAATAGTCGACTATTTTTAAAAAGTTTGGTTTTAATTTGATGCTAATGCAGCATTTATTTGATGTTTGAGCTAACTTCTACACATGGAATAAACTCTAGCCATAACTTCCAGACATAGAACAAACTTTAACCATAACTTCCAGACATGGAACAAATCTAACCATATATTTGCTTATACTTATGTCAAATAAGGATCTTTTGCCCCAAACGTGAGAACAACAGGTTGATAAAATAGTTTATTAAATAATTTAAACTATATTTATTGATAAATTTTGAATTTCATTTCATAATCTCCGAGCGTTCCAAAATTATGACCTTGAAAAAATTATTTCCATATTTTACCTAGGGATGCGAAATCGGAGCTTAGAGTCTAGGAGTCCCAGTTAGTTCCAGAAGTCCGGAAATCCGCCGGTCATTAAAATTGTTGGGAGTCCGGGGCTATAAATATATTTTTAATTTTATATCAGCATTTAAACTTGTCCTAACAAACCCTTATTAATTTCTATTATTTTATTAATTTAATTTGTTTAACCAACAGTTACGTAACTTTAAACCAGTGAAGCAAGAACGCATTGAATTAGGCTGCTTATGGGAAGCCCTTCGACATATAAATTAATCAAAGTAATATAAAAAAATAATATACTTATGCCATACATTGCTATAAGTATATTATATTTAAAGGAGAATGAAATCAAAATTTTAAATTTAATTAGTTTACTGCTTGGCTTTCGTAAAAACTGGGGGTAATGGTAGCCTTAGTTTAGGGACAAATATTTACACGCTTAAATCTGAGTTAATGCAAAAGTAAAGGAAAGAACTTTTATAAAGCGTTGTCCTAATGATATTGTTTAAACAAGGAGTTATCATAGACTAACTAATGATATTGTTTAAACAAGGAGTTATCATAGACTAACTAATGATATTGTTTAAACAAGGAGTTATCATAGACTAACTAATGATATTGTTTAAACAAGGAGTTATCATAGACTAACTAATGGTATTGTTTAAACAAGGAGTTATCATAGACTAACTAATGATATTGTTTAAACAAGGAGTTATCATAGACTAACTAATGATATTGTTTAAACAAGGAGTTATCATAGACTAACCAATGATATTGTTTAAACAAGGAGTTATCATAGACTAACCAATGATATTGTTTAAACAAGGAGTTATCATAGACTAACTAATAGCTAAGCTATTATACCTCCTTGGTTTAAACTAAAAAAGTTTAAAAATCATATTTTTAAGTCATATAAGGGGTCGTTCATAAATTTCGTCTCGCCCAAAAGGGAAAGGGGGAGGGGTTAGTGTTTTTGTGACAACTTGTACGGGATTTGTTATTAAAGAGTTACGATGTTGTGACGAGGAAGGGAGGTAGGTATCAAAAAAGATGAAAATTGCGTGGCGTTATTTCTTGTCGACACCTTAAATTGTTTTCTTAGTTAGTATGTCTTTTTAAACACAGTTAGGAAATATCACTTTATAAGTTTAGCGATTGACGTCTACTAAATGTTTCAGAGCACAAAGTTATAACAAAATTCGTAATATTTTTTGAGTTACTACAATTTATCATTTAAAATAAATAAAAACACATTCGACATTTTGGTTTAAATACGCGTTTAGTTTACAAGTTATTATAAAACAAATTTTAGTAACTATTTTTTGTGGATTGTTTAACTAATTATGTAATTTATGTAAATTAAGTAATTTTGGAAAGGGTAAAAAATGAATGAATCCGATGCGCGGAGAAACAAGTTAAGTGCATAAATAGAACTTCGAACTTTTTTTCTTACAAGGCGAGCGCTCTACGACTACACCAGTACCGCATGTAAAATTGAAGTTTACAAGTTCTTTATATTATATTAGAAGAAATACCTTCAAGCTAAAAGAAAAATATAGTTTTTTTTTAGCAAAAAAATGAAATCAAAAATAATTTTTTACAGCATAATTGAAACTTTATATAGCCTACTTTAGTAGTTTAGGGACTATTTAATCTTTAAATACACTAGTTAATTGGCTCAAAAAATCCATTTAAAAAAAACTCGTAGTACGGAGTCCGGGGTTCAAGGAGTCCCTGTTTTTTGATCTCGGAGTCCATAAAAATTTATAGGACTTTGCCTCCCTGATTTTACCATATATTCCTATTACCTTTTGTTCACCATATTTTATTACATCAATATATGGTAAAAACTGATGTGTGTAAAAACTTGCAGTATTAAAAACTAGTGCAATAGGTGAAGTGATAAATAAATCGTTTTGCTTTGTATGTCACAACTAAGCATGGATAACCGCGACTTGCATTAATATTGTTTAAAAAAAGATTATCTGTCTTCATAATGATACAAAAAGACTGATATAGCTTCTTTTTTTTTCATTATTACTACATATACTTATAAATTTTGTTAATGTTTTTAATGACCCATATTTTATTTTAGGCCTAACGTTACACTTTTGCTGACAAAATATTGCATATTCTTGGAGATTTGCAGCTTACGTTTTTAAATTTTAAATAGATACTAATTTAAATATTTTTTTAAATTGTGTTTTCAATTATTACTTTCGGGGTTCTCTTAAATCAAATTCAAAAATCCAAGACCAAAAACAATGAAATGCAATAAATTATTAAATTTAAAGACTCATACATTTATTCAATTGAGTAATGCAATATGGTTGCACTTTACCCATATTTACATCAAAGGTTTACATCATGTGTACATTGTTTGTTTTAGTTATTAGTTTAAATTAAAATTTAGCTATATGAAATTTTCAATAACTTATTTCTGACAAGCAACTCAACTCAGGCCAAGTAACTGGGTAGCGATATTTATTTAAGCCAGTAATTGTTAAAAGTTAAAAGTCAGTAGTTATTAAAAATCGATAAAATAAATATTTTCATACAGAAAAACATATTTAGGTTTGAAAATATGTTTTTCTGTATGAAAATATTTACTTTATCAATTAAATTTTTACCTTGTCTAAAAACAAAGAATAATTCAGAGTCTTGAATTTATTTATTAAAATCAATTTTTTTATCTAATTGGCTGTGGATAGTATCTAAAAAATGATCTAACGTTAAAAAAACAGTTTATGGGTTAATCCAAGTCTTTTGAACTTAATATTTTTATTGTACATTAATGCAATAATAAAGAAACACAAGATTGTAGAACAACATTTTATTTCACTTGTTTAACTATATGATGTTACTTTTATTAAGTTCTAAAGTTGGTAGTGTAATAATGCTATATTGAATCATGGGAATTCAATGGGAGTTTTGGGAATTCAATTATACGATAAGTATTATAACTTATGCATGATGATTTCAATGTTTTAGCAATGCACATTATTAACTAGAGAATGTGTTAATACACAGTATTGTTTAATTGTTACAAAACCTTAAATTGAGTCACTTCTAAGTATTCTCCAAACTTTTTCTTATACTATATAATTTTCTTTGTATAATTTCCTTTTTATGATTTTTATACAAAATTTTAATGCGTATTCTTTACAATTTCTTTAAAATGAACAGCTAAAGAAAATTAAAAAAGACCACTTTAATTTTCCTTTTGTTTTAATAATTTAATGTAATTTTCGAGTACCAATATCAAGTAAAAAACCTATATAAAAATGCACGTTGCTTTTAAACAAATTATCTCAGAAGCATATATAACTAAAATATGGAATAACAAGTCAAAACTTATCGACGATGATTTTATATCATTTGAAAATTTTGTGGTAATTTTAAAAAATCAATAAGGTGAAATAAAAACGTAATTATTTGTTATCTAAAATTCTTGTACATATTTTTTTTAATTATATCATTTATTTCATTTTTGTCATCTAAGATGATTCAGAGTTACCTCTTATTTTACATGACTCGCTGCCATCTCAAATGACTCATGAGTTGTTGTTGTACACCTCATATGATGCATATGAGGTCACTATGAGTCACTTCATATGACTCATACGAGGTGTACCTTATATACCTTATCATTGTACCTGAGTCATTGCTAATTAATATTTAGTTTGATTTAGTTTCTAAAAATTTTATTCTTAGTGAACATAAAAATTTATTTCTTGTACCTTCACCTCCCATCAAGCCTAAGTATTTAAGATTATAATTAAGCACCCGTCTAAAAACTAGATCAAAAGTTTGTTTAAACTTGGTGGACAAAAATCTTTTTTACCTCGGTCACAATAAAACCCAACAGAAATGTTTGTAATTATTTCGCAATCGATAAAAAATTATGTTCTTCAAAAAACTTAATTTATAAATGTGCATGTAATAACAAAAACAATTGAAAATGTTCACATAATTTTACATTATATGTTCAAATAATTTTATGTAATCCTATTTTTCCTCAGTCATGAACTTTCAGTTCAAGAAGAATAAATGTTAAATTTTTGGCTGAGGCTTATTTTCATGTAAAATTCAAAAAATATAGATGTACATATCTATAGATTGTACACAGATTATAATTAATAATCTGTATAAATTATAAATGTATAACATGTAAACTAGAACCTGCGTAAAAAGTACGACAACATGCGTATATTGAGTATAATGTGCATACATAATATAATTTATAATCTAGAATGTGCGTATATTACTTAGTTTTGCGTCTTATGTAATAAATATTTGACGCTATATAAGAATGGCGTAAATTGTGTATTCTTTTAAGTTTCTCTAAAACCTACGTCTTACTATAAATTTACAATTTTAGACTGTATAGTCTGTAGTCGTAATCTTGTTTCTATGTCGTAATCTTGTTTCTATAGTCTTTAGATTGTGGATTATGATTTGGGTGCATAAAAATTAGGATGTTATATCCATGTTTTTTTGTTGCAGCTTGTGAAAAAAATTTTTTCATTTACGTAGGACATTTATCAAGAGTAGAAAAGATTAGCGTTTTAGCTGGGCTTTAATGGAAGGTGGGCATTTTAAAGTTTTTGACATAATTGTCATTAATTAATTGCTGTGAAAAAATGTTAAACCGCTTGTTTAAACACATTTTTTATTAGCTTTTTTTAATATGTAACATTAATCAAACGTGTAAATTTTTCTTTGTATATAGGATATACTTACCTATTTCTTGCCACTTTGCATTTATTATTTAAAAAAATAAATTCGCATCGCGTGAAGGTGAGTTTCCACTCATCCGCTTTTCTACGGGAACGTAGACAAATAATCACGTGAGCATGCGTAGTTTTACTTTGGACAAGTTAAAACTTATAATACGCATGTCCACGTGATAATTTTGCCCTTCCTTTCTTGTTCCCATAAAAAAAACGAGTGAGTGGAAACTCACCTTAATATAGACAAACAAAATCAGATTTAAATAGGTTACTTAACAATTAATATAATTATATAAAGTTTTAAAAAAAATTAAAATTAGCATGTGTTTAGTCATCAATTTTTAGATGCTAGCTAAAAGACTTATTTCTAGTCATTTGAACTTAATTCTAATTGTATAAAAAAATTCACAAACTCAAAGAATTATTGATCAATTTACAAAATACACATAAATACATATACAGTTTTAACAACATTATTTTCCAATATTACTTGCAATTCGAGCGGTTTACAAATGTTTTAGAACTTGAATGTAGTAATAAAAACTTTGAAAAGACCAAATATTGCGTTTACGGAGTCAAAAAATTTATAAAATATTTTAAGTACGTTTTCGAAGCATCGGAAATAAAAATTACAAAGCCTAAATATTATTTTTTATTTTATAACAGAGCAATCCCACTCTTCATCAAAGATTTTAGTGCTTTTCAAAATCGGCCAGAATTAGGACGTGGCCAGAAATAGATCAGCTTACCCTAAATCAATTCAAATATGTTTAAGTGCAACAAGTATCATAGCAGTTTTGAAACTTTATCTGTTATAATGTTTCTCTAATGTTAACTTTATCTGTACATTTATAATGTTTCTCTAATGTTAACTTTATCTGTACATTTATGTTTCTCTAATGTTAACTTTATCTGTATATTTATAATGTTTCTCTAATGTTAACTCATAATCTAAAAATCCTTTTTTTTGACCAACAAATAAAAAAAATAAAGTTATTAAAAAATTTGAAAATTATTGTAGATTGGGGTCAAAGTTTAAAGAATGTTGTTTTATCCAATTACGAACTGCAAACTATTAAGCTCCCGATAAGTTCAGCACACATGTGACACACAGTTAATTATAACTAGTCTTCTTTTATATTTTTTAATTTATTTAGTTGCATCTGATTAAAAAGTAAAATCAATCTCATACAAGACAGCTGATATGAGATTATATTATATCTCTTCTTTAGTCTATTTGCTTTTATGAAAGATAACTTTCAGATATAAAGCTGACATTTTTAACTTTCAGATGACTTTCAGATATAAAGCTGACTTTTTTAACTTTCAGATGACTTTCAGATATAAAGCTGACTTTTTTAACTTTCAAATGACTTTCAGATATAAAGCTGACTTTTTTAACTTTCAGATGACTTTCAGATATAAAGCTGACTTTTTTAACTTTCAGATGACTTTCAGATATAAAGCTGACTTTTTTAACTTTCAGATGACTTTCAGATGTAAAGCTAACTTTTTTCAAAAATAAGTTTTAAACTAATGTAATAGTTTAAAACTTATTTTTGTAATACTTATAAATTTTATCAATTACTTTTAAACATCAAATTTCAAACACTAGAACATAGTTAAATGAAACTGAAAATCAAAAAATTTCAAACACAAAAACATAGTTGGATGAAACTGAAAATCAATAAAAAAATAAAAATTTAGTTTAAAAAAATGATAACATAAAACTCTCTTTGACCTCACATTTAGGTGGGGCGGAAGGGGCCATAAATTTTAGAATAAATTTTCAGACTTCGACTAAAAATTATTTGCAAAGCATCTTTATTTTACATAAACATAAACCAAGTTTAAAGTTTGCTTTATGTCTAAAAGCTATTTAAATATCAAAGCAAGCTGTCGCAATACTTACTTATAAAACAAGCTGTCGCAATACCTGCTTATAAAGCAAGAGCGCTTGCTTTATAAGCAGGAGATCCAGGTTCGAAACGAGCTCTGGACAAATTTTCGCGTCACGGTAAGGAAGGAGGCGTAAACTTCCCGGTTAAATGCACTTCCGCGGTGCTCTGTGACAAGACCGTTAGGACTTCTTGGGGCACCTAAAAATAAAATTAAAATTATATCCCTGAACTAACTGTCGCAATCCTTGAATTAGCTGTCGCAATCCCTGAATCAGCTGTTGCAATCCCTGAATTACTTCAATATAATTTCTTTTCCTTAGAAGATATTTGTGACTATCTAAATAAACTGCAAAAAGAAGCAAGAGTTTACCAAACAAATAGATACATACGTTTTAAATACTGCTTAACAAATATAGTTTAAAAACATAGTTTTATTAGTTGCTGTATTTTATAGCAGTATATTTTATACATAGACATCCCCAGATTTTTTTCAGGGAGAATCAAAGTTCACTTATGCTGATAATAATATTATTTATCAACTTAAGGACAACTGTGTTACGGCTTTGTAAAACTGCCTCGCAGTTGTTTATATAGAAAACAACCTGTTTAAAAAGTTTCCCAAAAAACCATTGAGAAGGTGTTACAGATATATGAAAGATCTTTATAAAATATTTTCAAACGTCAATTCTAGAAAAAAATTAACAAATACGTCATATAAAGAGGGACAAAATAACTTGAATTTGACACAATGATTTGAAGCAAGAGTTACACAATCGAATAGAACACAATAAAATAGTGACACAATAATTTAAATAAATTACATTAAACTAAAAATCATCTTTAAAAGTTACATAAAACCAAAAGAGTTTAACATTTATTATATTGAACGAGTAGATAATAAAGTATATAAAATACTGAGAATATTTATAATTTAAAAATAATCAGTGCAAATTTTCGCCCGGTTTACCTTTTTTTTTTAATAACTCAATTCATTGATCATCTATGGTTTGAGTAAGGGCAGCATTGATTTGCTGTGGATGTTTTGCAATTAGTTTTATAGAGGGAACCCGAGTTGACTGCCTTGTGTCCGAAAGCTTTTAAAGCAAAATTCTGTTTGATTCTTTCAAAGTCTTTAATCTAATCATATTGCAGTTGAAAAATACGCAAAGGTGTTGCCAAAAAAGTATTAAAACATTTTTTCTAAGTTATCTGGTTGAAAGCTTAGTTTGATGTCGGTTGAGGTTTTGCGTTTCATCATCAAGGTAATAACAAATCTTCTGACCGTAGAATCAATAATGTGTCTTAAACAATGTTTTATATGGCAGGAGGGAAATCAATTAATACCTTGTAGTTATTATCATTCTGCATTTATTTGCATTAATTTACACGGGCAAAATTAATTTTTTGTCTCTAATTGGATTTCTCAGCGCTATGCATTAATACAGCTTTTTTTTAAATAGATTTTTTCATACTGTTTATTATACAAGGAAAGATGTTAGTACATCGATGCAGGAGTTGTGCATTATACAAGGATGCATTATGGGCATTTAAAATTGATGCAAGGTTATTGGGCAATGAGATTTTCTTATTTTTAAACATTTTTTCTTTGCCAAAAATTTCTTAAAAGAGAAAACTTTTTAAAATAACTTCACACTTTTTTTTGACAAATGACATCAAAACATATTACTTTAATTAAAAATTTATATCATTATAAATAACTAAAGTTAATTTTAGAAAGAAATTTTTTAACTTTGCCGTAACATGAAATAAAAATGTTAGTGGCAAAAAAAAACAGACCGAAGATTCTTTTTTTTTTCATAATCTCCTAAAAAACACGATTGCTTGTCCAGATTTGAATAAGATTTTAAATAAATTTTAAAATCTTATTCAAATAAAAAAACGTTATTTAGATGAAATGAACATCATTACATATTGATATATTCTGTTATAATCGTTTATTGGCAGTTTTTTTTAATTATAAGCTCTTTCTTGGTCGGAATTTTTAAATTTTTTGTTAAAATTGATGGAAATGTTGTATATTGACAACGATATTTAGTTAATACCAAAAAAGATTAGAGTTAGGATCTATAGGAGATTAAGGCACTTTTTCAAAAGATTTTAACTAATGTTAAGTAAACGCTGTTAAGCAGAATTGATCTAAAGACTCAAAAATTCTTTAGATTCGGTATTAAGAGTAGTAAAAAAGTTTTGAAAATATAAAAATAAAAAGTTTCTTTATATATTTTGAAAACTTTAAGCAAAGAAAGTTATAACATCTTGAATATAAAGTTCTTTTTTAGACACAGTACGCTGACAAAATTATGCTAACTCCAAAAAAAAATAGTTCTAATTATTCAAAAATTGCATTAAATGCACCAAGTAGGTTAAAAATCAAATTAAATTTTACACATAATTGACTAATTACCAGGAGATTTTTTTTTCACGAAAATAGCTTGATTTTTACCCTATAATATAAGCCCGGTTGTATTTGGGAGAGCGGGGTCGGTTGTCATAATTTTAGCGTTGAGGAATGCTTATATTTTATTTTTCATTAAATCAAAGCCAAACTTTGCACAACGGTAATTTAACTATATCCGGTATTACAACTTCATGACATTAAATTAAATAAATTTTGTTCTTAAATCATTTTTCAAAAACCTCTGCAGTGTGACAACCAACCCCAACCACGGGGTTGGTTGTCACAGAGTGTGGGGTTAGTTGTGACATTTCTTGGTATGTTTGGATTATAACCAGTTAATCCAAATTTGAGTAAATCTTAATTTGTTAATATAAGCTAAGATTAAAGTTTTTCAAATTATTCTGAAAACAAAATTTTTTATTTTTTAAATCATTTCATCTCCCCAAAGCCAACACCACAATAGTAAAGGAGGCTACTTATTGTGGCTACAACCTTTTCCCAACTCTTTAACTCCGAAGTACAAACTTTGACGAACAAGGTTGCTACGTGGAGAAACAAGTTGAGCGCGTTACTTTCAGGGACGTGAAATAATCCTAATCTTGGGATAATCTTAATATAAAGAAATTGTAATTTACTAAAAACATTAGCTTTCTTTTTGAAACTACAGCACAACTTACACTATAATAAGTGTTTTTAAAAGTGTTGTTTTAATTAATGTGGTAAGAAGAACAGATTTTACAAATAAACTGCAGTAAGTCTGGTGTGTATTCTTCATGAGCTCACATTTTACAAATCTGACATGGAATCCACTGTTTCCTTGATCTGATGTAAACGAATGATTCAAAGCATTAGATGCATAAACACTCTTTCTCTTCAGATGAATTCAAGACTGCCAAAGTACTTTTTTTAGCATAATTTGATTTCAACAGTTTTTTGTTTACTTCCATTCTCATGTGGTTTAGGATTTTTAGTCTTACTAATTTGCTTGTTTTTATCATTAACAAGCCATGTTTTGACAGGTGAGTTAGTTAGAATCATTTTTTAACGCTTTTTTCTACCTCTTTTGGTGCTAACTTTTAACCTGCTTTAGGCAGAGGCTTAACACTCTTGGGTGGTATAATTGAATTTTTTAAATCTAATAAAGTGATTGGGTCATAATCGGAGATTTTATTTGATACAACTTTTATACTTCTAGCTGATTAGCTAGTATATAGATTCTTTAAACTTTTTATTTAGTGCTTATAGTTAAACTTGATACGGTTGGCAGATTTCTTTATTTGAATCCGCACGTGAAGAAGATGGGTTAGGACAATCAGTTACATAGTTAGGACAGTAATCAAGATTATGGAATACCATATATTGTATCGGTTTTTCCAGAGTTTATTACCAACCATTAAGTCATAGCTGTATTATATAGCTTTAGAGTAAATCATAAACTGCTTTATCCAAGGGC
Source organism: Hydra vulgaris (assembly GCF_038396675.1). Taxonomy (NCBI): domain Eukaryota; kingdom Metazoa; phylum Cnidaria; class Hydrozoa; order Anthoathecata; family Hydridae; genus Hydra; species Hydra vulgaris. The sequence goes on from NC_088921.1 coordinate 43,760,090, forward strand.
TGCAATCTGTGTATGAAATGTGGTGGAAAAGTAAGCATTGCCAGCCCATTTTTTTTCAAAATCTAATTCTATAATACTAAGATGAGTTTCATGATTGTCAAGCAACAATAAACAAGACTTTTCTTTAATGCATTTTGTGTTGTGTAAAAAATATTGTAAGTATTTTACAAAGTTTTCTTCTTTCATCAAACAACTTGGATTGGCATCTCCAGCCCTTTTTTTGGTGCTACTATTAAAAAACGATTGTTTTTTTTTTTTGGGTGGTTTGTTTGGCATACGAGGGATGAATTGAAGACAACATTAATAGTATTTGTTTGGCATACGAGGGATAAATTGAAGACAGCATTCATTGTATTTGTTTGGCATACGAGAAATGAATTAAAGATAATATTCATTGTATTTGTTGAAGACAACATTCATTTGTTGAGCCATAGTAGTTAAAATTGTTCTACGTTTGAGTATTTATAAATATATGACCACTCAACCTTACTCAATTCTTTGTTAACTTTTTCATAGTTACCAAACTTGTAAATGAATTTAGAACTGTTGATATGCAATAATTTTACCCAGGAAGCCAGTTTGTATACATTATTTATACTAGTGTTGGGCTTTTCTCCAAAAAATTCAAAAAATCAAATGTTTTATTTGGTTGCACAATTTTATAAACAAAATGTTATATTTAAATAAATGTTTTATATGGTTGCACAAGGTTCTCAATTTTTTAAAACTTTTTTACTCAACAGGTCTCAGCGAGTTATCTTTGGTGACACCCAATCGAAATGATTACCTGTGACAAGTGGGGTTTCGCAAAGATCAGTCTTGGCAACATTTTTATTTGTCATTTTCATCAACGATCTGCCAGATGTAATAAACAAAGAAAACAGTTGTAAAATTTACGCTGATGACAACAAAATTTTGAGAATTGCTGCTCAACTTCAACTCTAATCAGATATTGACCAAATTACTTATTGGGCCAAGTTTTGGCTCATGGAGCTAAATGCTCGAACTAAACTGGAAGTAACCATCTCTGAACAAATTACGAATGATCTAAAAGTAGAAATGCGATTGATATGTTTTACATGCGGTAATCTATCATCACCGCATGTAAAACATATCTAATACTAGGCATCCTATAACACACTTCTTAATCTTGTGATGCTTCCTTATAGAAATAACTCTAATTCACCTATGCCCGTCCTTTACTTGAGTTCGCAGTTCCAGCTTGGAATCCTCATTTAGTAAAGAATGAACAATTTATTGAGCTATTATAGCGCAGAGCCACAAAGATGAAAGACAAACGGAAAAAGTTAGACTACAAGTTCAGAAGTTTACAACTTGGCCTAACTTCTCTAGCCAACCGTAGTAAACAAAAAAATAAAAATAATAATAACATTGACATAGTCAACTGGCGTTTTCCTCATTTCACCTTGAGCAAATCACAGAAAAAGACTTCACTGTGAAAAATATAGCAATAATTTAGCTTGTTTTAACTTTTTTAATAACCGCTGTGTTCAAAAACAACAGCATAATGTAGTTTGTTTTAAAGTTAATGAACATCTGATACAAGGTATCAGATATACCTTGTACCAGGTTATAGTAATCTGATACAAGGTATCAGATTATTATAAATCTTGATGTTGGGGTTAAGGTTATCCTTAGATAACCTTAGTAAAGTAAGATAAGTAAAAATAATTAGATAAGTAAAGTCATGATCCAAACAAGTATTGTGAACTTCAAAATAGGTATCACAGATGTAATGGCTTGCAAAATTGGTACTGCAATTGTTGTAGCTCGCAAAGCTGCTTAGTTCTATCGCTTTTTACGAAAGAATTTTATCTGGAAAATATCGAAAAGAATGTACAATCAACAAATTTTTGGTGATGATGATGATGATAGTGACAGATCCAGGGGAATGAGGGTATGCATTACTCCCCCCCCCCCTACCCACTAGAATCTGAAAATCTTAAGAAATCTTAGAAATGAATTTCTTTTTTTTTTAAGAGACGTATATGTGATACAAAATAAAAAACTTTTCAACATTCTCCCCCATCCCCACCTCCACCACTACCATCAAAAATTCCTGGATCCGTCACTATTAAGGAGTATTATTTTAATTGGAGTGTCAACTTTTTGTAATATTTTTCTGCAAATATCAATTTGATACTATGTTATTAATGTGAGAGTATAATGTCAAGATATAATTAAAAAATGGAAGGATTAAGTATATAGTTCCTACGCTTGTTTTCTTATAAATCAAATTCAAGGTTAGCGCAAAATGTCTGTACCGATAGAAACCACTCGCAGAAAATTTTCGATATTGATTGGTCTATTAAAACTTTTATAGTTTATTTTTACACGGTTTCCATTTCCTATGACTGTAAATTTGAAAACACACGCAAATGGGAGACTTTTGGACTAAAATTAACGCCATGGACAGTGTAGTAAGAGGAAGGGGCAGTTTTTAGATTTTTTTGATTTAGTGGATCCAAACCATCTAGTAAGGAGGCTTCATTCAGACATTCCAGAGCATTGTGTCATAAACAATTTAAGTGACGTAATTTAGTAATTTCATTTATAAAATTATTTTAGTGACTGACAATACTTGTAATACCATTTAACGAGATAAAAAAATGAAAATTTTTTTACTGTGATGGATTTTACTTTAAATGGTAAGTACTTCGTATTTAAAAAAAGTTTAAACCAAATTCAAGTTGCATATGTGTTGCCCTGTAGATTTTAATAACAGTATATAAAAATTAATAAAGATTTGTTAGCAGGCCACAGTTTAAAATTTGCAATAACTAAACAATTTTATTAAAATTCATGGTATCTTTAAACAGCTTCCATAATTAACTTGTTCGTTAATTATTTATTTCGTTCCTTAGTTAACATTGTTCGTATTTAGATTACATATTTCAAGGTTACTTAGTTGTAAATTATAAATCTTTTTTTGTTTTCGGTTTATCTTGGCATTGGTTTTTAAGCATTGGGAAACTGTAACTGAATTTGTAAACTGAATTAAACTGAAAACTGTAATAAATTTCTTTGCAATGACATCGCAAATGGTGGACGCTTTTTTCTAACGGATGAAAGCAACTCTTTTAAAAGAGGTAAAAAGGAAAAAGAAAACATTTATAAATTAAACGAAAAATAAAATCAACTAAAAAGAAGAATAAATGTTTTAAAAGAAGAAAAGAAAAAGAAATATTTGAAAGGAAATAAGTAAAAAAGTAATGAAAATAGAAGTAAAAAAAAAAAAAGTTAATAAATGAAACAAATAAAAAGAATGGAAAAGAAAGAAAATAATTTTAATAAGTTTTTTTTCATATATTTCTTTAGTTTTCTTTCATATATTTCTTAGGATTCTTATTTACGATTTATTTTTTAGCTATTATGCGATCTTGTAGAAATGATTTTTCTTTAATTTTTTAGCGTATAAAGTTTTACTTGTTACTTTTTGTTAGTCGTTTATTGTTTTATTTTTTAGTTATTCTTAAATAGTGATATAAAATTTTTTATGCAGTTATATATTATTTATTCTATTTTTATTTTAGCCATTTACTATATATGTTTTATTTTAGCCATTTACTATATATGTTTTATTCGTGTATTATTATATATATTTTTTTCTTTATTTGTTATTGTTTTTTATTTTTAATTTTATATTGTTGTTGTTATTTTTTTTGTTGTTGTTTTTTTTGTTGCCAAATTACTTAATGTAATTTTTTGTTTTGTTAGTAATGTTTGTTGTAACTTTTGTTTTGTTTTGATTTTCTCAGTGTTTTTCTGTTTATATTTTATTTAATTAGTCATATTATTTGCAATATATATTTTGGTTATTATATTATAAGAGCTATGATTAATATATTTACTAAATCTTTATAATTTTTTTTTGCAATAGTCGTTTTTATGTCATCGTTAGTTGTTACGTTTTGTCAGTTTATTACTGTTTGTAACTGTAACTTTGTATGTATAAACGATTGTTGTATAGAAAGTTATACTGATTTATTTAATTTATTACAATTACTATATTATTATTATTATTAATATTGTTAAATTTAACAGTAGTAATAATAATAACATGTTACTTAAGTAACATATTACTATTACTATTATTATTATTTATTATTATTGTTATTATAAATATATTTTTTATTATTATTACTATTACTATTTTAATCATTGTTATTAGGTGTTTACTTAATGTTAGTAGTTTATACTATTTGTAAGCAACCTTGAAATGTAATACCAAATATTTCAGAAATATATTAAACTTAAGTATTCAAACAACGTGCTGTGTTAGATATATTAATTTACAAAAATAATATAATTTCCAAAATATCTAAAGAAGTGGGAGGGGGGCGATTGCTCTCCTACCAATTTGCCCTTGTAAATAATGACATATGTTAATATTATATTCCTTATATTAATAAACGCACCTTTGAAAATTATTTTAAAGGGGGAAGCGCCCCCCTCCCTAAACAGAAGTATGAAACATTTTAAACTAAATCAAGAATATAAAACATTAATACAATATGAGTAAACAAAATCCTTGAAAAAAATACAAAATGGTCCTTGGTTGTCATAGTAACCACAAAAACACATGAAAATTGCAAAAAAATGCATTTACACTGGCCATAAAAACCAAATAACCGTGCAAGATCTGTTCATAACCTTTTACCAAATACTTCAAAAAAGGACAAAGGGTGTTTTAATAGAGGCATTTTGCTGTAATACAAATCTGAGCGCTGTGTGCACATTCAAAGATGGCGAAAATATTTTTTATTTAAAATTTAAAAAATAACAAAATCTAAAACTCAGATTAAAAAACCGTTTTATTAAAACATAGCTATAACATGAGAGAAACAACTCCTGAAAATTTCATCAAAATTGGTAAAATGGTTATTGAGATGGCCGCCGTGCAAAAAAAGACCACTTTGAGAAAACGTGAAAAGAAAAAAAAAAAAAAGAGTGAATATAACATTCTATCTATAGTTCAAGTTTTAATAACCTTTAAGAGTATTTGCTTCTGGAATCACCGTCAGAGGTTCATATACTAGAATTAAGGCTTTTCTACCAATATTAAAATTAGCCACTGCATCATACACTCTAAATTTGAATGATATAAACTTTGTTTTAGGTAAACACTCCCAGATTGTGTCTATGTTAATTGATAACTTATTTGATTTGAACCATTTTGAAATTTTAAATAGCTCCATGTTTATGTCATTAAATAGTGTTTGATACAATTACTACACCTTTTCAAAATGTAATTGAGAACATTAAAGTCGTAATTAAGAAATCGCAATATTTAATTGAGAAACACAACATGTAACTTAGAATTAAAATTTGTAATTAAGTAATTTGTAATTAAACATGTAATTAGAAAATCGTAAAATGTAATTGAGAAACAAAAAATGTGTATAAGAAATCCTAATATGTTAATAAAAATACACATATTGTAATTGCGAATTCACAATGTAAGTTTATAGGTCATTATAAAAGGTTTTCTGGAAGATGAATTTGAATAAGTTGATAATATCAAATTAAGCATTTGTATGCACCAGCAATAATAATGGAATTGAAAAATTGTTGTGTTATTTTTCAATACACTATGACCCGAAAATCTGCTATTAAAGTAAATCCGCATCAGCATTTATTTTACTGAACTAACTTGCATCCGCTTCTGAAACAACCAGAACCAACTTTTCCAATTTGTCGGCATGAAATGCATACAACCAAACAAGTTAAAAGAAAACATTACTTCTTATTTTCACCGAAATGACAGAAGAAGAGTTGCTGAATGTTTTGACCAAAATGACGATTGGGTGACTCTGGCGCACAATTTAGGGGGCAAATAATAAGTTAGCTTTTAATTGGGTTTGCAGTGGAAATTCAAATTATCGGAATTGGTGGTTTTAAACCAAAAAAATTGACTAAAGATCAAAGCAAAAATAATATGATAATTTATTAAAACAAAAACATTAAAGCCAATTTAATATTAGAGTCAGCTCAACACCAACCGCCAATTACCTCGAAGGCAGATTATTTTCATTAAAAAAAGTGCAATGAACAGTCATGAAGACAAACAAAAAAGAGCTGAATATGTTAGGAACATCAACAAACAAATCACTAACGGTCATCAGATAGTTTGGTTGGATGAAACAAATTTTAACGTTTTCTGTAGAAAAACATGTCAAACAGGAAAGAAGAACAATAATGAAAATACCTGCTTCAAAAGGTGCATCATACATTTGATTGCAGTTATACCAACAACAAATGTCGTCATGATGGAAACTCGCAGAGAATCATTTAATGCAGATTCTTGTAACGAGCAGGTAATGGTTATGTCTCACCAGTGGGTTACATCTGGGAATTTTTTAGAGGATTTGGTCATCGTTACAGAAAATGCTCCATGTCACGCTCGTTTGTAAAGGGTGTTTGAAAATTCTCTAGCACATTTGTTACGTTTAGGACTCGACAGTCCATTGTTAAATCCGGTGAAAACAATCTGGTCTAAAATTAAAACTAACATTAAATAAATGCGATTCGCATTCAATCTGTATTCGGTGCTGGGATTTTGGAACAACAAATGCAGTATTTGGAAAAAAATTGTTACTGCGGCAAAAAATACAATAATAGAACTACCACGCATTACGCAACGATTTTAAATATAGAAGATGTCAAAGTTGGTGTTTAATTAAATATTGGAATGATTTTCAGTGTTTAAATTTAATACAATCTTTAAATTTTTTTATAATTAAATTATTTGTGTTTTATTTATTATTCATTTGATTTCTCAAATGAATTTTTCACAAACAAAAAGAAGAAAAAGAAAGTACCAAAACCCGATTTTTTCCAGTTACCGCCAAAACCGCAAATGCTTTTTTCATCATTTTTTTATTTTATTGATAGTATATTATTATTTATTGAAAATCAACCCATACTATTGTTTATCGAAAACCAACCCATACCAACCTTTGTAAATTAGGATCCAAACTTAAGTTACAAAGTAATTTAAGCAATAAAAAAAGTTTATAATATAGATTCTGAGAATCTATATTATAAACTTTTCTTAATTAAAACTACTATGTTCTTAATTGTATCTTACGATTTCTTATTTACAAGTTTCATGTTCTAAATTACATCTTACGTTTCTCAATAACAACTTTCGTGTTCTAAATTACATCTTACGTTTCTCAATTACAACTTTCATCTTCTCAATTACATCTTAAAAAGGTGTAGACAGAAAAAAGTTGGTGTCAAGAGCAAACATTACTGTTTTTAAAGTTGAGGCATAATAAAAATTATTAATATACTGTTAACGATCGTTTTTTGGCGATCTTTAATGGAAAATTAACAAGTGATTTTCTATTTTTGTGATAAACTAACCGTAAAAGATCAGTGATAAACATGGATCAGCAATAATCATGGATACATTAAATGTTGAATGACTAGCAAAATTAAACTATAGAAAAATTAAGTATTTCTCATTTAAATTAGTAGAAAATATTTTAGAATAAAAAAATTGCACATTCAGCGCCGTCTTTACCAATTACTTACAGGGACTTTTGCCCGGGAGCCACGCCATTGTAGGGTGCCAAAACAAAACAAAAGTTTAATAATGTACTGTTAATATTGTTTAATAATCTTCAATATTAAGAATTTTACTCTCATATGAATTTTCTATTCAAAAAAAAATTTTTTAAGCATACACTTAAGTGTATATTCAAAAAATAGGCCTACTGCAAGGAAGGAAAGAAGGAAGGAAGGAGCGAACGTCACTTGGTAGTCCAGGAGCCATAAAGGACTAAATACCTGTGTACATTGTATGATCAAAGTTATAGTAAAATTGCAACTTCAAGTTTCAGTCGATTTGTGGGAAATTGGCCATTTGCATTTATATAGAATGAGAACTACTCTTATTTCCTTGCATATTTTTAGTTTTGTCACGTAGTTCGAATTCTCTAAAATATGCCTTGCTTCTAAATAAATATCCAACTTATGTTTTGATTTCATTTTGTATCAGAATGCTCCAGCCTTTGTAATGACATCGCAAATGGTGAAAACTTGCTTTTATTTATTAATTTATTAACTGTTGATTGTTTTGCTTGTTTTCTTTGTCACTCCAATGACTAGTTTTTAACTATATGAGTGACACCTTACCTAATTTTATAAAATTATAATAAAATTTGTAATGTTTTAATTTTTGTGTTAAATAAATGGATATAGGAATGGACAAGTGCAACAAGACGTTGTGCCAGTCTTTAAGTAGGGCGAAAAAAAGAGTTGAGGCACGAGTTTGCAAGTTCTATAATGTTTATAACACAATTACTGAACAAAGCGTGTAAATGAATCTCAGGAATAAGTATTAAAAATAGATTGCAATTGTTTGACAATAGAAAATATTGTAGGGAAATTTTGACGGCGTCGCCAACATGTGTGATCAATATAACGGCGTACGAAAACTCATAGAAGATGCTGCTATCAACTCAGTGCATATCTGGTGTTATGCACATGTCTTAAACCTGGTTGCAATGGAAATTTTTGAAAATGTTATTGCAGTCATGAATCTAATCGGAATTTACAAAGTACTGCAAAATTCTTTTTAACTCTCGTGCATTATTGTTTGTTCGTTTGTTCATTGTTTGGGTAGAAATCTGTTCTCAGCAAATGATAATTAAGCAAAATACAAAAGGTTGAGACTCGGTGGTGATCAAAATAAGCAACTCTAGAAAGAATTTTTGGAACATGTGAAACTCCTAAAACTAAATTTTCCCATGTTCTTATGTCAGTGTTGCATCATATCAAAGACTTAGCAAACTTTGATTCTCAAGCAACAACTGATGGTAATGTGCCTTTTGATAAAAAGTGTAAGTTTGATTCTCATCTAACCGGCTATCTCCTATTTAGAGTGTTCATTATTCTGCAATCTGCTTCAGAGTACTTACAGACTAAAAGCGTTTTTTTATCAAACATATTTTTTGAATGTTTGGAAATGGTAAAGACAGTCAAAAAATAACTTCAAGCTTGACAAGATTTGCAACGGCAAAAAATCATTTATGAACTAAGTTAAAGAGCTGATGCTTCAAAGCAACCTGGAGAAAACGTTAAGCACACAATAGAAAAACGTTTAGCAACCTTGAGAAAACGTTAAGCACACAATAGAAAAACGTTTAGCAACCTTGAGAAAACGTTAAGCACACAATAGTGTGAAACTAAGACTACACAGAAGAAAAAAATGTCAAAAAAAAGGTGAAGATAAAAGCCTTTTTCGAATTAAAGTTTTTAAAAGAGTCATTAATTAAATAATTTTTAGCATCACTGAGGATTTTCATCAAATGACCAGCTATCAGAGACACTGCCTGCTTTTATCTGGAAAACTTGAAGAAATTTCAGAATTCAAGAATAACTGTTCTTTTAGCCAAATTGCTAAATTCATTGGTCTTAATGCTAAAGCTTTACTAATAGAACTATTATCATTCATTCGAAATTATAAATGCTTTACAAAAACATTATATCAAGGCTTTGCTGAGAAAAAGTCTGAAGATCATGCTGATGATGAAAGTTGTGAAATGATTGCAATCTTTTCAATTGATTCAGATATCGAACGCACATATACAACAACCTGTAAAAGGTGTCTGCTATGTTTTTTCAGAATTCCTCACAGATATTCATTGCTCGCTTCAACACTTGTTAATTGACAACATTATTTATTAATGTTTGGCATATATATATATATATATATATATATATATATATATATATATATATATATATATATATATATATATATATATATATATATATATATATATATATATGCCAAACATCTATAAATTTTTTTAATTTGTATGTGAATTTTATAAAACAACAATATTAATTTTATAACTGTCAATCGTGAATTCTACAAATAGATTGTTCGAAGTTCTTAAAAACATTAAAATCGCATTTAAACGTTGCAATGCCTACAGTCAATGAAAGTGTTTATTTGGAAAATCGCACCTGTTGATTTTTTAAATAATGATCGCTAGCGATCTATATTCAAAAAATCAAAGTCAGGGTTTTAATTACCCAATTGCGTAATTTTTTAAGTTAAATTAAAACACGCTGCAATACGGAAAACTTTTTTTTGTCTACTTTATACTTAATATAACTTTTTTTTAATTTTATTTTTAGACCTCCAAATTCGTTTTGTACTTACTTGTTATACCTCCATACACGGGTTACACATGTTCTCATCACTCTATTTTCTTCAATTTTTACAAAGGGATCAAAATGTAAAAAGTGAGTATATTTATTTGGACACACATAAAGAAATTACGATCTTTTCTATCAAACTAAAGTGGAGGTTTTATTTTACTAGTGTTTAATTTATATATTATTTCCGAAATGAGTTATGTCACAGTGTACCTTGTACTATTTTTTGTTTAAGAAATTATCAGGGATGGACCGGAATTCCGGCCGGAATTTGTGTCTTTTAGAATAATTCACTTCTGACTGGAACTAAAAAAAAAATTTTAATTTTTTTTTTGATATGTGACACAGGCTGTGTAATTCATTATATTACTGTTCATTTCTTTATCTTAATTCAATTATCTTTCTGAGCAATTCATTGTCTTACTGAGCAATGAAGAACTATAGATAAACCTAGATAAAAAATACAAATGTAATTTTTGCAAATGTATTTGCAGTACTACTATTTCTGCAAATAAACTTACATTTGTTTTTTTTTACCTAGGTTTACCTATAGTTCTAGTAGGATAATGATTTTTTGATTTATTTACGCAGCCTGTGTAAAATGTCATAAAAAAAAATTTAAGCCAGAAGCATTTTGAAAATTATGAAAAAAATGAATTCAAATAAGTTTAGATATAAAATATAAACTAATCACAAAAAAAACACATTAACAAAACCTGTTTTATTGTGTAAATAAGCGTGGTGAGAAAAAAAAAAAAAATTTAAATAATTTCAAAATCTAATAATTAAAGCAGCAGGATTTGTTTAGGTTAAATATGGCAGTTACATTAATGGAAATAAAAAAGTTTATAAAGGAAATGTTTGATGAATTTGAAAAAAAATCCGAGGTGATGATGAAAAAACAGGAAATAAATTTTGCCAGCATATTAAGTGCATATACAAAGATGACAAACCAGCGTCTGGATAGAGTTGGAAAAGATATAATTGGCAATAGTCAAAATATCAAATCGATTGAATCTGAGATAACGGAAATAAAAGAAAGTTTGAACTTTCACGAAGAACTTGTTGTTAAAAAAATAAAGAATAATCTTGTTTCTTATAACAACAATGAATATATGGATATGAAGAAAAAGCTAAGAGAGATGGAAGACAGGTTCAGTAGGAACAATTTACGTGTAAATGGAATAAAGGAAATAGAAAATGAAAACTGGAATGTAAGTAAAATGAAGGTTAAAAAATTATTTGAAGAGTGTTTAAGTTTAAAGGATATGAAAATTGAACGAGCGCACCGGATTTAGGGATAAAAATAAACCTAGGACAATAGTTTTAAAACTTTTGGATTATAAAGACAAAGTTGAAATCTTGAAAAAATCTGCTATGTTAAAAGATAAAAATATACATTAATGAGGACTTTTGTGCTGAAACTAATAAAATAAGAAAAACTTTAAGAGAAGAAATGAAAGTTGTCCGACAATCTGGTAAATTTGCTTTCATCAGTTATGATAAACTTGGTCATTCGCGATTGGAAAACAAAAGAAAACAACTATGCTGAAAGCAATTATGCCTAACCAAAAATGATAATGAGCGTTTAACAATAGAAATTATTAGTGAAAAAGCCAAAAACATTGCCATTGTTTGCGTATACCACCCTCCGAGTGCAACCGTCGACCCTTTTGACGATTTTATAAGAAATATAATTAATAATAATAATAATAATAAACTATGCATTATCGGGGATATAAATTTAAATTCACTAACTTATGAAAAAAATCTAAATACAAAATCGTTTTTTGATATGTTTTTCAATTATAATATATACCCACTTATAATAAACCAACTAGGATAACTAAAAGTTCAGCAACTGCGATTGACAACATCCTTTTAAACCACTTTTTAGAAACATCATTTGAAACAGGAGTATTTAAAACAGACATAAATGACCACTTTCCTATCTACATTAAAATTAATAACCTTGATACAATTTTGACTACTCGTCCAACTTCTCGCAAGCACTATACAAAAAGAAATGGAAAGAAGTCTATTTGTGTCAAAATACTAACGAAGCATACAATGCCTTTTTCAATAAATTTTTAAATATATTTAATGAAACGTTTCCTTATGAAATAATAAAAACAAAAACAAAAACAAAAACCCTTGGATGAACAAAACTCAAGTAAAATGTTCAAGAAAAAAACAAAAACTCTATTACAAATTTCATAAAAATAGAAATATTGAAAACGAAAACAAATATAAAACTATAAATATTTTTATCAAAACATACTTAAAAATGAAAAAAAAAACAATTTTACAGTAAAAAAATTACTATATGTAAATTTGATATAAAAAAACATAGTGTCAAATTAATGACCTAATGGGTCGTAATAAAAGTAGTTCATTACTTCCTCTCAATATTACTATTAATGATAATAATATTCACTGCCCAACACAAATCTCAAAAGAGTTTAACAATTACTTTACTAAAGTTGGTCTAAATTTAGCTTACAAATTTGTACCTCCCATTGATTTATTCAAAACCTATTTAAATTCTGCCAATAATAATTTATTTTGTGACAGGGAATTAACGTTAAAAGAAATTGAGTAGGCTTTCTCATCTTTAAAATTAAACAAATCGCCGGGTTATGATGGAATAACCAGCAATATAGTAATTTTAATTAAAAAACACATCATCAAATCTCTGTTTCTTATTAAGAAAATTTCAATAAATGAAGGTGTATTTCCTGTTACATTAAAATTAGCTAAAGTGTACTCAATCTATAAAGGCAATGGTAGTTCTGATATCTCAAATTATAGACCTATATCCGTATTATCTGTTTTTTCCAAAATATTCGAACGCGTTATGTAAAACATAATTTATATCCATTTCACAAAAAACAATCTCTTTTACTCTAAACCGTTTGGGTTTCAAAAGAATATATCAACGGAGCATGCCATTATTAAATGGGTTGATCAAATAACTAACGGTTTTGAAAAAAATAAGTTTATAACAGAAACTTTTATAGATCTATCAAAAGCATTTGACAAAGTAGACCACTCTATACTCTTAAAAAAATATATTATTATGGTGTAACAAACAAAACATTTTCTTGGATAAAGAGCTACCTTACTGACCGAGAACAACATGTGATAAATCCGGATTCTGGTACATTAAAAATCCTGTGTGGACTATCACAAGGTTCAATTCTCGGCCCTCTCCTTTTTTTAATATATACAAACGACTTCTGTAATGTTTTCTTTGCCATTTCGGCTTCAATAGATAAAAGTCCTAAGTCATTTGAGCGATATTGTGTCATTGTTAATCTTAATACGTTTTTTATTCTTTTAAACACACTAAACGATTTTTCTTCTTGAGCAACTGTTACTGGAGTTGTGCAAAATAGCCTTATTGCAATTATATTTGGAAACAGCACATCATTGGGCTGAAGAGAAATATTTTGTATATTAGGATCATAAATTGCTTTTAAAAGTAGTATTTCATTTTTAAGGTGATTGTTGATATCATTTTCATACATTTTTTGCAATTTTTTAGACTTATTTTATATTTCTTGATCATTTAATTAACGGAGAAATCATAATACATAATAGAGAACCTATTTCGTTTGCTGCATTAAATCTTCTTGTCATATTTCCAATGATGTTATCCATGAAAACGTTGAAAATATTATTTCTAAATTCTTCTGTCGGCGTCCTTTTTAACTCGCTGTTTTTTTTACTTTTAGTACCTTTTTTTTTCTGTTTTTATCTGTAAGTAGTGCCGGTTTTAGCAATACCAGCGCCCTGGACGAGATTTCTACGGCGCCCCTAACTCAATACAACCCCATACAGAAAAAAACTAAAATCTTAAATATTGTAGATCTTAGATAGGTTTTTGTTAACTTAGGCTTTTAAAAATTCCTCTCCTCACTAGCAACCGTTACAGGTATAATAAATAATATTTGCAACGCTATTCTTGATGCGGCTGTAAACACAGGTTTGATTTTTAGTTCTTCGGTCAGTTCCTTTGCCATTAAAAGAAAGTGAAGCATTTTTTTAACATTTCTGTGCATTTACCGAGAGCCATGTCTGCTGATTGGAGAGATTTACTAACGACAATTGAAAAAGCCATACCAAACAACCAACGAAACTATGAAAGTGAAATCTTTTAACTGTTCAGCTAGAGTTGTAGCCTCATGAGAGACTTGAACATCAGTTTTTTGTTTTTCAATAGCCAAAGTATTTAAAGCATCATAGATGGCACTAATTTGATAACGGACTGTTTTAACACTGCTTATTCTTGCTTCTCAACGTGTGTCTCTGAGCTTTTTATTAGTATATAATCCCAAATAATTGGTTAAAACTTTCCATCGATAACCAGAAGCTGAAAATAATGTAAAAAACACTGAAGTACTCTAAATAAAGTGATAAACTGATTTTATAGACGACTTAGCGGCATCACATAGTACGAGATTGTAGCTATGACAGGCACACGGTACAAAAACAGCTAAGGAATTTATGTCCAAAATTCTCCTTTGAACCCCAATATATTTTTCTTTTATGTTCACCCCGTTGTTTTAACCCTGACCCTTACAGTTGTTCAATTCCAGTCCGTATTTATTTAAAACATCTGTAATAACTTTAGTGAGTCTTTCACCAGTCGACTCATTGACAGTTAAAAATTCTATGAAATGTTCTTTCACTGATATTTTATCGTCATCTGATGATAAATTAGCAAATCGTATTGTAAGCGAAAGTTGCTCTAAATGAGTAATGTCCGGAGCACAGTCAGCTATATATGATCGAGTTTTTGACATTAGGTTTAATTCCAAAACATAATCTATTGCATTTTTAATTTTATTAATTTTTTCAGCAAATGGTTTAACACTTTCAATTCTTGCAAACCAGTGTGTATTTGACATAGTGTGCAAAGAAAAACACCCAGTATTATTTTTTTAAATTTCTCAACTTTATGGGCTACTAAATATATTGCATAACTTTTGTATAGTGCCGAAAAATATTACAACTTTAATAAAATATTATTACTAATAATACAAGATTCTGATACATAAACACCACATAAATTTAAACTATGACATGCACAAGGAGAAAATATTGCCAATGGATTAATTTGTAAAATGCTACCTTAAACACTTTTATTTGATCCATTCATGTTGAATCCATTATCATATTCTTGGGTGCGAAATTCATTTATGGGAATATAATATCTTTGTAGCGTTTCAAGAATTAAATTAGCAATATTTTCTCCAGTCTTCTTATTGCAGTCAACAAATGCAAGAAATCGTTAAAATGAATAGTAACGAATTTGTTAAAATTAATACTAACGTTCCGTAAAATGAATGTAGTTTGTTCTATATGCGCAGAATCGGGTGTTGAGTCTACAATAAGGAAATAATATTTCACAGTTTCTCTTTCCTTTAAAATACAAGTTTTTTAAGTAATCAGCACAACATAAAATTAATTCATTTTGAAGGTCTGACTATAAGTAATGTACTCGCAATCTCTGCTTTACGCTTTGTGCCTGCGTTACGTTTTTTAAATGTTCTCCTAAAAGCGGATCGTAATGACTTAAAAGTTCTAATAATCCTAGAAAATTTCCATTGTTCGAATCTCCAATTAAATGAGTAGCACCCCTAAAGGCTAAGCGGGAAACAAAATTACATCTAATAATCGGGGGAGGTGGGTGGATGCATACCCACATCCCCTCCTGGATACGTCACTGGAGCTGACAATACCTCATACCTAATAGAATGGTATCTTCTTCGTCTTTTAGCGTTATCTTTAATTTTAACACTCCAATATCAATGTTGGCACAGTTGCACAGTGGTCTGAAAAACTTGATTTTCGGTCAAAATTAATATTTTGATGTTTAAATACTAAATCAATAATGCTGAATCCAAATCTGAAAACAGTTTTTGATTAAAAGATTTTGTTTTTCAGATATCGCATAAGCGGCCTAGTCAAAAACTTCAGAAAAAGATTTCATTTTTTGCTTGCGGTTTCATAATATATATATATATATATATATATATATATATATATATATATATATATATATATATATATATATATATATATATATATATATATATATATATATATATACACGTGGTGGCACCAGAAAAGCAGGTACGAATTTTCAGAAGAGGGGCAGAAGAGTACTTTTAACGAGAGATAAATAAGCGTTCAAGGAAAATTATTTTTATACTAAAATAAGTTTTTTATGGATACAAAATATTACGTAGCTCATTTGTATCAGTATAGTTTTTTATTATGTCTGAATGCGTCAAATTTCACATTTTCTCAGGTTCCACTGACAAGAGAACACAATCCCCAACACGCTTTAATGTCAACCGATTTGCTTGACGAGTTTTGACAAGTTTCAGTTTGCAGAAAACTCTCTCATACTCTGCTGAATTTGTTGGAACTGTACTAAATATCTTGTATAGAATTGCAACAGAGGGGAATACAGCATCTTACATAGTCTTCAGCATAAAATTGTAAATGGTGAGGAAAGAATGCAAAGTTTTTTTATCCTTCTCAGCAGCCTTTCTGTAGATCTCCATAAAATCAACCATTTCAGTAGCGAATTCATTTAAATTGATACCAATTTTGAATTTTTCAAGCACTGATTGAATTTTTTCTTGTGAATTAGAGTTATGAAAATTATGACTAAAATTCTTTAATAAAAAGATGTCTATGCTTTCTAAAAATGTGCTGTGAAAAAAAATGCTGTGAGGAAAATTTGTCAACAAGAACTGCAGTTGCTGAATCCACTACAGTATAAAACACTTCTGCTAGTCACTGATCTTCAACCGCTCATCGTTTCATTGAAGTCCAGTCGTTTCTTTCTGTGAGTCCTTTTCTCAATAAATGTTTGCTGTTCAAGTTGAGCTTCAGTCGAAATTTTAACAGCATATATAATAGCATTTTGGCCAGTACTGTCCCTTACTACTTGAAGCTTTTCCAGTGATATATCAACAGACGTTATAGCAATAGAAAAATCAAGTGTTTCTCCTTAAAGAATTTTATAAAACAAAAAGTAAAAATTTCTTTGAAGAGACATAAAGTCACAATTGTTTCATATGACTGAAATCGGGCTAAAAGACCTTGTGCTTCACTTCGAATATTCATTTTAAATTCTATGTCATTTGAAATGTATCAAAGCAATCGATTACTGCAGGGTATAGTGTCAGCAGTCACACGTAGGAGTATTTGACGATTTTAGCTGGCCAAAATTGGAATTATTAAAAGTGGCCGTACCCACTTAATTACCTACCCTTATTATCTCTCGATAATGGTCGCTTAATGAGCAGTTAATGGTTTGGTTATAAAAGTAGTAATTGGAACTACACAGTCTAGTTAAATATCCGATCTATATCTGCGTGGTTCATTTTATTTACGAGTTATTTTAGTGGTGTTTATTGAAGCTGTGTACAAGTGTTTACAACAAAAGTTTTACCGTGTTATATCATGGATGAATCTATGACAGGTATGTACATTATTTACTCTTACTACCGTTTTGAAATATTAGTTACCACAAAAGTTATGTACCATGAAACTTAGCATTTTTTTAACGAATTTTAAAGTAAATTTTGACTTTAAAAGTGAAAAAGTTGTAGTGCGCATTGAAACCCTCTTAGTTTTTTTCGTTTTTCTATGAGTTTATACCACTAGCTATTTAAAAATCTTAATTTCAACTGCCTGTTGATGCCATCTAAATTTTAATCATGTTCTAAGCACATCAAGGTCCAAGATGAATTTTTCAACTTAATTTTTTTTTCTAGATGGGTCATCAGGAATGCAAGCAATCTCTCTATTGGATTTCTACAACAATATTCAGCAGCAGGAGGCTCCAAATTTCAATGAAAAAATGGACTTAGCTGATCAAAATTTGTTATCAAGAAATCAATATACCGAAAAACTAAAAACAGTATACAAGCGTCAAATGTCGAGGTTGAAAGCTATTTTCAGAAAAATGTGGTCGTCTTCATCCAGAACTCGTGAAATATTTATTAAGAAGTATGGCCCTTGGCTGTAAGGGAATTTCCAAATATCGGGTACCCCATCCACTCCATCATCAGCAGGACAACCAAGAAAAAGTTTTGTCGATTCTATTGAAGGTTCAAAGAGGAGAAGAACAGAACAGCTCAGGAAAGATGTGGAACCAGAAGCTATTGTTTTTGCAGCTGAAACTTGTTTGACAACAAGTGGCAAAAGAAGTGCTCTTTTAATATTTACTGTTATTTAATATTTAGAGGCTCTTTTAATATTTAATAACGCAGGCCTAACAAAATCTCAATATGAAATCGTACGTACAAGTGACAAGAAGCAATGGCCCTGCTACAGTATTTTGGTCGAAGAAAAAAAAAATGCTATCCTGATCTTGATTCGTTCACAGTCACAAAAAGTTTAGCTGAAGTAGACTTACAAAGTCTGTTAAACCATACTGCCGAAAGATTGGTGTTGTATTTAGAAGAAGTTATCAAGACTCTAAAGGAAAGTGGGCGTAAACATATGAAATTATCTACGAAATGGGGTTGTGATAGCTCCCAGCAGACACAGTTTAATCAAAAGTTTGAGGATGACTCTAATTCTGATGCCAGTATATTTCAATGCTCAATGGTTCCATTACAGCTAACTTGTGGAGTAAATAAAAAGGTTATCTGGCAAAACCCTACACCATAGTCTCCAAGGTTTTGCAGGCCAATTCGAATTAGGTTCATAAAAGAAACTGCTGATGTAATAGCTGAAGAAATTGCTTACATGGAAAACAAAATTGCAGGCTTGAAACCAACTCAACTTCAAGACATACCAGTAGAACATGTGATGATGTTAACTATGATTGACGGAAAAGTCTGTAACGCAGCAACCACCACTAAATCGACCATGCGATGTTATATTTGTGGAGCAACATCAAGACAATTTAATGATTTGGACAGAACATGTGTTGACAATCAAAGCAGCTACAAATTTGGACTATCCATTCTGCATGCTAGAACACGGTGTTTTGAAAGTCTCCTTCACCTATTATATAAACTGCCTGTAAAAAAAATGGCAGAAAAGGCTGAATGAAGATGAGAAGAGACTCATCTCAGATAGGAAAAAGAAAATCCAAGATGAATTCAAGAGCAAAATGGGCATTCTTGTCGACATACCTAAGGTTGGATTTGGGAATACCAATAACGGCAACACAAGCAGGAGATTCTTCAACGACCCGGAAACATCTGCAGATATCACTGGAGTAGACTTCCGTTTAATTTCCAGAATGAAAATTATCCTAGAATTAATTTCCAGTGGCCACAAGATTGATGTAGAAAAGTTCAGACAGTATACTTTGGATACTGCAAAGCTTTATGTTGAACTATAAAGTTTTAGTACATGGTCCTGATATAGTAGAGAATGCGCTTTTGCCAATTGGACAATTGTCGGAAGAGGCTACCGAAGCCAGAAACAAATTTTTTAGAAAAGATTGTAACCAGGATATCATCAATAGGTTATTGTTAACATCTGACCCTCTGTTGTCCAGCATTGGGAAAAAGAAACACAAACTTACAAAGCCTTTTTCAAAAGAAGCTGTGGAATTGCTTCTTCCTGGAGAAGTCCAAGATTCCGACACTGAAAACAACGAAAATGAAGAATATTCTGACAATGACGAAGTGGAATCTAATTAATTATCAAAATATAGTATGTTATTTACCATAATAAAGTTTGAAAAATAATATATCTTTTATTTCCTCAAATCCTATTGAATAGAATAAAATGTAATCCCTAAAGTACCCATCTTTCCCCTATATTGTACGTCACTGGCTTGGATTTGTACAAAAACATTTAATTTACAATTTCTTGTCATATGGTAAAGTTTTCAGCTGTTAAAAAGAGAGAAATAATTTTGGCCAGCTAAAATCGTCAAACACTCCTACGTGAGTCGGTCTGTAGCATTTTTTAAGGAACTAAAACGAACACTGTGGGTAGCAACCAGTTCAAGAGGCTGATTCACATCCTCAAGAAGAGATTTGCACTTCTTAAATATATTATTTCGTTTCTTTGACTTTCTGTATAGAAAAGTCTTTAATTTCTGCACATCACCAGGCTTGTTTTCTGTTCCAAAAAGGTTAACAGAAACATCAGAAGATTTTGCACAAGCTTTCATAACCAGATTTGTTCAATGAGATCCACAATAAATATATATTGCAATGGGAGAACACTGCTTCAAGTGTGTTGCAACTCCTTTGGTTATTCCTTGTATATTGCTCGCACCATCAAAAGACATAACCACACACTTTTGAATATCTACGTTATTTAATTTGAGTTCATGTTTGATTTTTTCACTTATTCATTCACCAGTAGTTGTTTCGGTTTCCACCATTGAAATCAGATGTTCCTTTACAACGGCCTTTTCTGCAGCAAGCGTAACATAACGTAATACAATAGAAGTTTGCTCACAAAGTGTAATATCATTGGTGCCATCAGCTGATGGTGAAAAGAATACTGAATTATTTACCTCTTCTAAAATATCCTTCTTGACTATCTGTTTTATAGTATGAATTAGCTTGTTTTGTGTATAATTAGAAAAATCCGTAACTCTAGCATCCCTTCCAGCAGATTGCTTTTTAGTACTGCGAATATTTGAAATTTTTCCATTCAGCACCTCATCGTACTGAGTAAATATAACAAATTTAGAAATTTGCCTATACGACATTGAAAGAATTCACTTTTTTTAGAGTCATTGTAAAAGTTGGCTTTCTCATTTCCACGTAAAGAAATATTCTCTGCGATCAAATACAGAATAGCATCAATAACTCGTATTAAGTATTGATATAGTTTCTCCGCTTCTTTACGTTTTCGTTCAGATGTCTAATGGTTTCAATATTTAATATTTTATCAATTGTGGAGTCTGATAATGCATTAACCATAGCTTCAGCAGGATTTCGATGGTTTTTCTGGGTGCAATGCTCTGTTATGATGTGGCTTAAGTTGACCAATTATCAAACCCATCACGTAAAGAATTTGTGTCCTCTCTTGATCCAAAGCATAAACAAACAATGCAAGAAAAATTTTCTAGTAATAGAGAGAGTCATGACCTTTTCTGCACAATATCAATGTCATTAACTTTAACTGATTCATTGTAATACTTAGATAACCTTGAATGTTTTGTTGGCTGATTTGACCCTAATACAATAAATTGCTTTTTATCAATCATCTTTGCATTTTTCAGCTCTAGAAATTTAGCTGGATCATTTTCATTGACATTAACAACATTGTTTGATTGCTTCTTATAATCTTTTCTGATAAAGTTAGGCCCGTCGCTGTAGTTACAGGCACTTCATAATTACCCATTTCTACAGTCACTCTCTCAGTTTCAGTAATGTTTCGGTTTCTAAATGTTTTTGAAAATTGTAGTTCTGCTCTTTTATCCACTAGAATTATGACATCTTGATTAATGTATGTTTCTTGTACAGATGATTGGTCACTAATCTCTGTTATTGGCTCTATTTCAATAATAGGCTTACTTGTAATATTCACAATGGATGTTGATGTTAATTCTACATTCTCTGTTGCTGTAAATGATATCCTAGCTTTTCTCTGTATTTGTGGCACTTGCATTGACGCGAAACCTGCCGTTAACTTTAATTGTTATGGATCATTACCAGCTGCTTTCTATTCATGTTGTCGTTTTTGAGCTTTTTTTTCAGCACCAGATTTGTATTTCCATGTTGCCTCTTTCTTTTTTTTTTCCTTCATTTCACCAGAAACACAAATAAATATAAAATTAAAAATATGAACTATAACTACGATTGGTTCATAGAATTTAGGCCGATAGGGAGTGGACTGGAGCATATTTAGTAGTAGTCAATAAAAGTAATGACAAAAATTCATTAAACACACAATTTTATTTATCAAACATATATTAATCGTATCTATCAATGCAAAGTAAATGAATTCATGCATTTTATATATTTATTATTTTGAACTTTCCAATTTTATCTTTTTTTCTGTTGATGGGATGGTTAATTTCATCAGAAAAAGAGGAGAACATTGCTTAATCGTTCGTCACTACAATCCTTGTTTTCGGTATTCTTTCCTTTTAGCAATACGTCTGCGTCTAACTTCTTCTGTTTCAGCCGCCCTGGCCTTAACATATCGTTCTCTTCGTTTTTTTAGCCGAGATGCTCGTTGTTCAGCTGATTCTTTTGCTCTAGCTCGAAATTTCCGTTCTCTTTCTTGAGCAAGACATGCTAATCGATTAATTTCAGTTTCCAGCTCTCTTTTTTATATTTAGCTTTCTTCGTTATATTTCTACGTTGATAAAAAAATTTTTTTTTTTACTTATTTACTTTAAAAACTTTAATTATTATTTTTAATTACTATTTATAAGTAAAGTATTAAAGCATTACTTACTTTTTTACAGTATAAAATCTATCAGTTTCAGGTCATCAACGTTTTTTGTTATTATTATTCAACAGTGATTTTATTTATTTACGCTAAAAAAGTTTGCTGTTTTTTGTTTGTTTTATTTACTTTTCTTGACAATTTTTTTTATTTACGCTAAACTAAAGTTTAGCGTATTTCTTTTACTAACGGGTGATGCGGAAGTTATCGGACAAAATAAAAACGTCAATAACTTATTTATAAATAAAAAAACAAACTACTATTATATTTTTTTTTAAATAAAGCAATAATCTTTTAATAAAAATATATTATTTTTTATATGAAAAAACACCACCATCTGCTATTGACCTCAATTTTGCTCTGACGCCTTTCATATGTGACTGTAAAAAGTTTAAATCAATTTCTTGCAGTTTTAGTTTAATGCGATCAATCAAAACTTGCTCTGTTGAAGCTTGTCAATCTCCCTCGTAAACCTTCTGTGCCAAATGTCCCCAAAAATTTTCAATTGGTCGTGCTTGAGGCACATTTGGGGGATTGGATTCTTTATCAACGTAATAAACATATTGGTCCATCCAATTTAGAGAATCTTTAGAATAATGAGAACTTGCTAAGTCTGGCCAAAATAAATAGTAAAAGTCTCCATGATACTTGTGAATAAATTGAAGAAGTCGTTTTTCTAAACATTCATTAATATAGATTGATGAATTGATCGCTACAGCCTTGGAAGTGCGAAACAATGGCTCGGACATACCACGGTCAGATATGGCTATCCACATTGTTAATTTTTTTGGAATTTTCTCTTTTCCTATTTGTTGTTTGTGTAGTATCCAGAATTTCCAGGCATGTTGTCCCTTGCAAAACAAAAGTATTTTTCGTCATCGATGACTAGAAGCGATTTTGTGTTATAGAGTTGGTTAACTAGTTTCCTGCTTCTTTTCTTTGCCTTTATTTGTTGTTCTATAGTGTATTTTGGAGTCTTTTCACGTTTTCTATATTTAATATTCATTTTTTTTAACTAATGACCAATTTTCGATTGATTTACACCGAATTTAATACCTATTTTTCTCTGACTGATCCCTTTTCGATTGTTGACAAGTCTCGTTAATTCGGCTTTCTTTTCCTTAGTCCAGGATGTCGGGCGACCAGGGTGCTTTCTATAAGAAAACGATTGAACAGTTTCAAGTCTTTTTAGGTTATCATATATTGTATTTCGAGCAAATCCTTCCTTTTCAAAATGATTTACGATTTTTTTTTTATATATTAGGTATATTTACAAAAAACATTTTTAGTCGCTTTCGAAAAGATTCTCTTTCAGCTGCATTTAAGCTCATTTTATTTAATTGTGTTTCAAATAATAAAGTTTATATTTTGTAGAACGTTTATGCCTACGCATAAAACCACAAAAACTAGTTATTATGCTCAAATAATGAAATTAGGATTTGTCCGATAACTTCCGCATCACCCGTTATTACTGCTAACCTAGTGTTTGTTTTGCGTGGACACTAAACAAACAAATAAACCGACGTGAAAGCAAGTTTAGTAAAATGTTGTAAAAAATGCCCTAATAGAAACTTATAGAACTAAAATAGTTTTTTCTCTTTGAGGATTGGGGGCTCAGTTTCTTTTTGGGGTCCAGTTTCCTGAGCCAGAATAGGGCCGAGTACAAGTCTTCGTACCCTCGTACTGGGCCACCACGTCCCTGATATATATATATATATATATATATATATATATATATATATATATATATATATATATATATATATATATACATATATTTGTTAAAAATTGTAGGTGATGATTTCCGTTTATTTTTAACAAGTTTTTCATCAATATTTTTGAATAATAAATAATAAAAATTAAGCAAAAACTCCTAAAAGTAGTTATAAATTGGGTATTTATTTTTTCATGAAAAGCGACTTTTCTCATTTTAAATTTAATAATCAATCAAAAGATATACAAGTCAATGCATTAAATTAAAAACCATAATGTAAAAAGTTTCAAAAACAAAAGTATTCTAAAAACAACACAAATATAATACGGTATAGTTTGCAATGAAGTTTCTTTATTTTAATTATAGCTGATTTTTTTAGGAATTATTAAAATAGATGTTCAAAATATACCATAAATATGTTTTAACAGCGGACTTTGCATTTGACATGGATTTTAAATTTACCAAAATATGAATTTTTTAAGTATTTTTATCTAGTTAAATATATGGAATATTTTATAAAAATAAAATGAAAATGAATATTAGAACTATTTTTAATGATTTAGGTAGCAAGTACGATTGTATAAAGAAAAAAAAATGTTTTTAAACATGTATTTATAAAAATAAAACAAAAATAGAGCATTTTTGAGTATTTTTGATAACATAAATAGGTATATTTTGTGAGCTTGAAAGTTAGTTTGAATGATTATATATGCAGCTGATTTTTTTTTTTTAAACAATATATGTATACTAGGATTTAATAAAATCATATCGATCAAGTCTATGCATGCGGATTTCAGTTTAAGGAAGAAGTTGAAATTGAAGAAAAACTTTTATTTTATGCTAATTTCAAACATAAATAACTTATGCAAATAAACAAAAATAAAAAATTATTAGTATTTCAAATTCAACTCTAAACTATAACATTTGCTAAATCTATACACATGTGCATATATAGTTATAAGCTTATACACAAATGAAAAAATGTTGTATTTTTGCAAGAAATTTTTCATCGATTTTAAATCGATGAATAATTTATATATTTTCTAATAGCCTGGATGATGTTGCGTTTAAAAATAATAATAATAATAATAAAAATTAGAGATTTTTAATTTTTTTATTTTTAATTTTGGCCAAAAATCAAGTTTTTCAGACCACTGTGAGTTGGTATAAGAAACTGTCGAAATATCAGATAGCACTTCGAGAGCAGAAATTCCAACAAATTCCGTTTCATTTCTTGAACTTAAAAGATCCGCGTCAATGCTTCCATTATCGTAACTGGTATTGTTCTGTATTTTTGAAGAAATTGTTCTGTATTTTTGAAGAAATTGTTCTGTATTTTTTAAGAAATTGTAAACCCTAAATGCTCTCATACATCTAGAATTTTCTCTTTTTTGTTGCTCTTTTCGTTTATAGCGTTTATTTATATCCAGATTAATGGCGAGAGTTTATTCTGTATTATAAATAAATGGTTAAATTAAAATAAAATTAAAAGATAACAAGCATTTATTCATATTCTTATATAATATAAAGATTCTTAACGTATAATAAATATAATTGTATATTTATTAAAAGTTTTAAGTTAACAAGTACTTGTAGTTTACAAATTGTAAACTAAAATTTAAAGTAAAAATTTTCTCTTACCAAAAACAACAGCGATTTGTTTCTGAAACGAAAACTTAAAAATGTAGCGTTGATGAGAAATCAAGTCTTGGCAACCATTAACGATTTACAAAGAAAATTAACAAAAGAATAGTTAACAACGTCGATTTAAAAAATTCGATTTAAAAAATTCGATTTAAAAAATTCGATTTTACAAAAGAAAAAGAAAAAGAATAAAAAAAGCATATTGCGTTAAAAACATTTTTTTATCATTAGAATTTTTGGAAGCAATAAATAAGATTAAGAAGCTCGGCCGACGATACCGCCCCTACCTACCCACCCACTCTCTTTCCCCCCCCCCCCACACTTTTTTTCTAAAGGGCCTCTTTTTTTTCTTCTAGATAATTCTACATATATGGAACTTTTTTTAGAAATTGACGATTGTGCCCTCCACTTCGAAACCCGTGTCGTCGGCCCTGATAAGTGATGAATAATAAAGGCGACCAGAACTTTAATGTTTCTTACTTTTGCCACATTTAATTTCAACAGATAAATTGTTAGATACGTAATTTCATTTAGTAAAGTGAAAACCAGAGAATGTTTGAGAAAGAAATATTCCACTATTATTACTAGTTTGCCAATGAGAAATATTTAAGAACAAAAGAAAACTAAAAAGGAAGAAGTAAAAAATACTACTGGCAAAAGTAAAAAGAGAAAGAAGAACTTTAATCAATTAGAAGTTGATCATGTACCATCATGTAAAGAAAAAAGAAGAGCTAGAGGTTATACAGAACTTTTTTGTTTAATTTAAGAAGAAAAATATAAAGATTCACCCCCAGAAAACCGATTAGAGTCATAGGTGACAGTCCTGGTTGCACAAAAGTGCTCAATTGGTGAAAGCACGTCCCGGGGTTTTGTTATTGATTTTTGTTTGTATTTATTTTTTTAAATTTTAATAATTAAAAAAATAAATATTGATTTTAAATGGTGTTGTTGTATTATTATTTAATTTTAATAATTAAAAAAATAAATATTAATTTTAAATGGTGTTGTTGTATTGAGTTGTGATAAAAAGTTTCATGATCTACCCATGGAAGACTGGATTATGTGTTGTAAGGCCTGGTGGAGGTGAGCATATCCTGAGGTTTTGTCTGTGATTTCTGCACTTTGTTATTAAATTTTGCATTTTTTTGTTATTACACAACAGTGTTTGTGATTACTCCTTGTGTTTGGAATACCCCACGTACGTAGGGTAATTCCGAACACCAATGGTTTTATTTTTGCCATAAATTTTTATTTTATTAAAAGATATATAAAATTGCTTTTTGTTGGTTTGTGACTAAATTTTTAGATTAAATGATAAGCAAAAAATATGATCAATTTTATAATGATGTCTTTAATTCGCATTCCTACTTAGGTGTTCACCAGCATCCCACTTTCCCAGACGTAGCTGTTTATTTGTTTTGTGCGCTTGTCACAAATACGTCTAAACAAGAATCGATATATCTCTAATAAGTATATGACACACACTTCCACAGAATATAAAACGCTTATTTGAGGGTCAGGATCATGGTAAGAGTTAAGGGGTATTAACAAGTTATAGCAACCCTTGTCTTAAACCAATTTGGCCCAGCCATGGCCTTAAAACAGACCCTAATCATGAGCCTCATCACTCAAACTTTGCCATCACTCTATCTATTTTTTTAATTCATTGAAGAGTGCGTTGTTTCAGACGTAGTTGTGACAAGCGCAAAAAAAGCGCAAAAATAATTTTATTTAAGCTGCTTAACTGAAGGATTACCGCAAGATGAAGGAAGCAAAATGAAGGAAGCGAATTCCAAAGAGCTAATGGTCGAGGGAAAAAACTAGACAAATAAGAGTTTTTGGAGCACTTAGTAACAGTCACAGAAAAAGGATGACACTTAATTGAATGACGAGAATGAATTTTAGTAGGTGGCACAAGAGACGCTAGCTCTTTAGAGCAGTGCCCATTATAGTATTTGTAGAAAAGAGAAAGAGAAGCAACATTACGACGATGTGATAATGGTTGGAGGTTGGCTGCAAGAGCAGGTCCAACTATGTTTACAATGCGTTTTTGCACCTTGTCTAAAAGAGAAAGGGCATCGTTAGAAGAATCGCCCCAGATGGCAACAGTATTCCATACAAGGCCGGATTTGGGATTATTAGAAATAGAGAATAGAATCCGAAGTAAGAAAGTGACAAGCTCAATAAAGAGATGCAACCTTAGCAGATGCTAATTTTGCAATTGATTTGATATATGGTTTCCAAGAAAGATCGGAAGTAAGAGTTAATCCTAGAAGATGAAGGTTAAATGACTCATCGAGTACATCACCGTTCATAAATATAGGAAGATCTAACTTATTGTGATAATGATTGGCTGAAAAAAATTGAGTTTTATCTGTATTGAAGTTCACCAGCCACTGTGAGACCCATGCTGTAGAAGAAGTGAGATCCTTTTCAAGCTCAAATGCCCCCTCCAAGCAATCAGAGGGTGTTAGTTTCTTATCACGACAAGAATAAATGGTGGTATCATCAGCAAACAATGCAACCTTAGATGTGAGAATATCTGGAAGATCGTTAATGTAAATTAAAAAGAGTATAGGGCCAAGGATAGAACCTTGAGGAACCTCTGAAGTTACAGAATAAAAAGAAGAGTGCTGTCCATCGAGAACAACTTTTATACTACGATTAGAAAGGAAGGATTCAACAATCTTAATGATGTTGCCAGGCACACCATAAGAAGAAAGCTTATGGAGAAGACCAGCATGCCAAACTTTATCAAAAGCTTTTCAAATGTCAAGAGCGATGGCCTTGACTTCTCCACCTTTATTTAATGCATAATAAAACCTATCAGTTATTACTGTTAGCAAATCAGCCGTAGAACGAGAAGATCGAAATCCAAATTGATGATCAGAAAGTGAGTTATTAGTAAAGAAATTATTAAGAAAGATTAGGTCAGAAAGTAAGTTATTATTCAAGATGAGAAATTAAGTGTTTGTTAATTCAAGATTTTTTATATATATATATATATATATATATATATATATATATATATATATATATATATATATATATATATACACATATATATATGCACTACCGTCCAAAATTATTCAAATGGTCATGTTTTTTGATATAAAATATTATCAATTATATTATCTTCTTAGTTATATTTATGTATACAAAAAAATAGTATAAAGTTAGTTTAGTTTATAATTTACTATTAACCACTCTTAGCGACAACAACCGTCATATATATTCTTGACAATCTACTTAAAGACTTATGCAATTTGTCGAAGTCAATTTTATGCCACTAACTAATAAGTTTTTTCCACATATTATGCATTATTTAGCATTTGCTTTTAACATTACTTTTAATTAAGCCCATAAAAATCCGATAAAAGAGAGATCTTTTGATTGAGGAGGCGAAATCATTCTATTCAATATTTGATCATTCAGAAACTCAGTCAAATAACTTATACAATTTTCTGAAGAAAACTGTTTGGGATTTAGGCTCTAAGTCATATTCCTCTAAAAAATATGGTTTTCCATTAACCCAATTTTACGAAGGAATAGCATGATTTTTTAAGTGTCCAAGTAAACTACTTTTGTTGTTATTCCCTTTGTTTTTACAATGTCACCAGTGGTATTCCGACCAAAACAGCCCCACACCTTGACATAACTATATCCACCATGTATTACAGTCGATAATGCACACTAATACCATACATTCAAAAAATTTTTTCAGACAATCTTTTCTTGAAACCAAAGATTTAAAATTTCGACACGTCGGTCCACGTTTACAGTCATTAATGGTCCATCTTTTAGGCAGCCTTAACCACTTTAACATTTTTGTTATTCTTATGTTTTTTATCAAAGTATTTCAAGTGATCTCATCCCGCCTCGTATGTATGGTCTAATTAAAGCTCACAAACCTAAAAAATCCTATCCCATGAGAATAGTTATATCAGCTATTGGCACTCCTAATTACGGAATATTAACTACTCCGTAAAGAAAATACAACCTGTCTTAAACAAAAATAAAACACGTCTAAAAAAACTCTTTTGATTTTATTAGTAAAGTAAAGTGATGGGAGATTGAAAAAAACGAGGTTTAAGTTTCAGTTGATGTAATAAACCTGTATCAATACCAGTTAAGGAAACCGCTTTAATTCTTATAGACCAATTAAATAAGAATGATTCTTACAAATATTCCACCAAGCTTACTATATCTGAAAGAGGACAGCTCATAGACTTTTGTTTACACCGTTGTTATTTCCTGTGGAACAACGAAATCCATAAACTTGAGAATTCTGGTCTAAAAAGTCTTTCATTCATGTCGTACTTGTGTATGAATGTATATAGTTGGGGTGACTTAAGCCAAGGGGATGGGGGTAAAGATACAAAAAAGCTGTTATAAGTACTTAAAAAAGGTCTTTTTTTAACATTTTTTCAGTTTTTTCAATTGTGAGTACCAGTGGCCCATATGCATCAAATGGTGTTCCTCTATCAGCCATTTCTACCTCAAACATAATTGAAATTTTTAAATTTAAAAATAACAAAATATATTGTACTCAAATGAAACTTGCTGGTCTTCTCCATAAGCTTTCTTCTTATGGTGTATCAGGCAACATCTTCAAGATCATTGAATCCTTCCTTTTCAATCGTAGCATAAAAGTTGTCCTCGATGGACAACACTCTTCTTCTTATTCTGTAACTTCAGGGGTTCCTCAAGGTTCTATCCTTGGCCCTATACTCTTTTTAATTTACATTAACGATCTTCCAGATATTCTCACATCTAAGGTGGCATTGTTTGCTGATGATACTACCATTTATTCTTGTCGTGATAAGAAACCAACACCCTCTGATTGCTTGGAGGGGGCATTTGAGCTTGAAAAGGATCTCACTTCCGCTACAGCATGGGGCTCACAGTGGCTGGTGAACTTTAATTCAGATAAAACTCAATTTTTTTCAGCCAATCGTTATCGCAATAATTTAGATCTTCCTATATTTATGAACGGTGATGTACTCGATGAGTCACCTACTCTTCATCTTCTAGGATTAACTCTTACTTCCAATCTTTCTTGGAAACCATATATCAAATCGGTTGCAAAATTAGCATCTGCTAAGGTTGCATCTCTTTATCGAGCTCGCCACTTTCTTACTCTGGATTCTATTCTCTATCTCTATAAATCTCAAATCCGGCCTTGTATGGAATACTGTTGCCATATCTGGGGCGGATCTTCTAATGATGCCCTTTCTCTTTTAGACAGGGTTCAAAAACGCATTGTAAACATAGTTGGACCTGCTCTTGCAGCCAACCTTCAACCGTTATCACATCGTCGTAATGTTGCTTCTCTTTCTCTTTTCTACAAATACTATAATGGACACTGCTCTAAAGAGCTAGCGTCTCTTGTGCCATCTACTAAAATTCATTCTCGTGTTACTCGTCATTCAATTAAGTGTCATCCTTTTTCTGTGACTGTTCCTAAGTGCTCCAAAAACGCTTATTCGTCTAGTTTTTTTCCTCGAACATCAGCTCTTTGGAATTCGCTTCCTTCATCTTGCTTTCCTGATTCATATAATTTGCAATCTTTTAAGTCGTCCGTCAATCGTTATCTTGCTCTACAATCTTCATCTTTTCTCTTACAGTAACTTCCAACTTTAATTAGTGGCTGCTTGCAGCCTTGTTGGAAGCGAAGATGTTTAAAAAAAAAAAAAAAAAAAAAAAAAAAAAAAAGAAACTTCAAAATGAAAAATCAAAAAAAAAGAATTAAAAATTTTCTTATGCGTTAAAGAAAACATAATACAAATAACAAATTTTAAAATTTATTTGGATGAAATAACATTTTAATCAAATCTTGACATTGTAACTAGATTAAAATATAACAGAAAAACAATAGCCATATATTAATATTATTATTATGATGTATTTAACTATATATTTAGTTCATGTTATATGTATATATATATATATATATATATATATATATATATATATATATATATATATATATATATATATATGTGTGCATATTTGAATAGATTAAATTGCTGTTATTTGGAATGGCTTAACTGTTCCTTTGAAGCTTCAGTTGAAAAATGTTTTCTATGATACTCAACTACTTGTTAGAGAAGCTGACGTTGATTGCCATTTTTTGTCAAAACTTCATTGAAGTCAGTGGCTAATTTAACTGCCATTTCTGCACAGCCATTAACCACTTTCATGGCACGAACTATCTTTTCAAGAATTCTTTTGGCAGATTGAGAGAGTCAAACAAATTCAATGAGCATCGTGTAACAAAGTTAGCTATAGAAAGTTAAAAGACATAATGAGCGTCGTGTAACAAAGTTAGTTATAGAAAGTTTAGAGAATGTATAAATCTTGTTTGGAGCAAGTCTTCAATTATCACCTGGTAATGGTTCTTTTTGTAAGACAATTTCCATTTTCTCTTCAGCAGAAATTTTATCACTGAGTAATGGGAGAGCCGCTAGATCTTCCCTTAAATACCATAACTGAAGTTTAATTTTATTTTTTGCAATGTTATCAACTTTGCTGTCAACTTAACAATAGTTCTCGATTACTTTTAAAAGAAGGAGATCATTTTTTGGTGCTTCTGTTGTGAGAGGTACTGAAAACTAAAAACATGCATTTATTGTGGTAATGAAGATACATATTCTTCTTAAAATCTTAATTTCTTTCTCTGTGATATTTAACTGATGACGAAGACAAAAAAATTTTAAACAGTATATACCTTTAGCGATCCATCTTGCGGAATGGTAAGCCCCAGGAATGCAAATAGTTGTTGTATCATCATTTTCTCCTAAAAGGAGAAGAGTCTTCCGAATTCTTTATAATCATCACGTGGTTGCGTTTCTTTTAAGTATTTTTTCAAAATTTCCACCACATTGGATTTTCGAGATGCGAACCACTCTTTTTCAAACTTTTTAAGGCATCCAGTTCCGCTTCTATTACTTTCAAGTAGTTCAAACTTTGATTTTTCTATTAGCTCCCACTGGGACTTCACTCTACCAAAAAGTTCAATGTTTGGTCTTTTTGATACAAAAAACGTATCAAACACTGCATTTGCACAGATTTCAAGAATATGATGTCGACAAGCTAAAAACAAAACTCTTCGATTCATTGACTTCTGTATTCTATTGATTCAGACTTCTGGAAGTCATTGCCCCATTATGACTTCCTGTAGTAATTCCAGTTTTGTCAAAGCAAAGATCTGCAAGATGCTCCTTAATGCCAGGCCATTCATGAATGAACTCAACTACCTTTTGTCCCATTTAAGCGCCAGTAACAGCAGGTATCCCAAATAATTTCTCTATATCCAAGCTAGATACAACAATTGGCAGATTGGTTCTACAAACATTTGTATTTTGTAAGCTTTCTTATACATTAAATCTTCTGATGTCATTAACATCTTTTGGGGACCTCTCTGGTCTATCAGAAATTGTTTATCTTCATTTATCTTGATGAGAAAATCCCATTTACCATGGTCAATATTAAGAAGTGCATTCATCTTGGCAGTGAAATTTTCTTGATAGCTATGTTGAGTA
Organism: Hydra vulgaris; assembly: GCF_038396675.1. Lineage (NCBI taxonomy): Eukaryota > Metazoa > Cnidaria > Hydrozoa > Anthoathecata > Hydridae > Hydra > Hydra vulgaris. Next base: position 43,793,597 of record NC_088921.1, read on the forward strand.
GCTGATTTTCTACTTCTGTGCTTAGACACCTGAACATGTTGCTTGTGAATACTCTTTAGTTTAGCAACTAAATGAGGCAATTGTTGGAATAAGCCAGAAAACTAGCACACCAGTGTACCTTTATTTTTGCTCTTCACGTTGCAATTGTAAGTCCAATCCCTTTTTGTAAATGAAGTTAACAACTTTGATTTTATCAATACAAAATTCATACATAGCTTCTGATGTGAGAATTTGGTTTCTGTACGGTCGTTTTAAACTTTCTTGTGGTGTTAATCTTTTTACAGTACCACCAATCCCATCGCATGGTGACTTTCCGTGGGACGTGTCAAAAAAGTTCCATTCAATTTTAAGGCGAAATTCGCTCTCTAGTTGCGCAGGACAGTACAATTTTTGTACTGTCCTGCGCAACCATCAGTGAATAAATGTAATTTGGACAAATTGGAAAATTTTATTTTTAATATTGGTATGATTAGTTGGAATATTTTGTACACATAAGTTACATCATGTATAATGTCATCTCATATAAAACAGTAAGAAATATGTTTCAGTTCACCTTTATCATCTTTATAGTATATGACTAATGGATGTAAAGAACATTGTTGGGTGTTCCAATGATAGCTCTGTATTTCATCTTGGACAACAAAAGCATAATTTTCAGCAAAGTCGCCAATAATGATAATGTTTGATTGATCCATATATTGTTTCATTTGGTTAAGGTACTGTGATTGAGAGTGAGCAATAAAAGAATGAGCTTGTAGCTTTTCAAAACAAGATGCTAATAGTTCAACAAACGTTGGAAGATCAGCTGTTAAACTTAATAGTGTTGCACGGTCAGTAGTTTGCCATTGCTTGTAGTGTATCTCAAAATCATCTTCGCATTCTCCAAAAATCTCATACAAATATTTGGTGAGGGGTTCTTTACCAGGATAATCATCACACTGTGCAAGCATGCATTCTTTGTTTTCTACTGAGCAAACGGTTTTTGAAAGTAAGTCCTTATACATTAGTCCAATATTTAAAGCATCTACTAGCAATATGGCATTTTGGTGATAAGAACAAACACAAACAGAATGTGTACCATTTGCATTTGGCAAAATGCACCACTTTGGTCTAAGTGAAGCAAATTTTGAGTAACTTATTTGTATTTCTGGATTGTTTTCTTTGTATAACAAATATAGTTCCTTTAAATTACACAAAAGCAGTTTTTTTTTGTTTATGGACGTTCTTTTGAATGCTAACATAATCTTTTTTTCCAGGCATAGTTCTACATAAATCGCTTGAATCATAAAAAAGTTTAACAGATTCTTCTATTTCTTTTTGTAAGACTTTCCCTTTATACAAAGGTGAGATAGCCAACAATCCTTTTTTATTAAAAAGTTGTCTAGCCTTTTTTGCTTGGTATTC
>NC_088921.1:43800000-43842500 GCF_038396675.1 Hydra vulgaris
ACAGATATATTTTTGAAGTGGTTTGACCATTTTCTGTCTTTTGTAATGCCATCCAAAAAAAGACCTGTACTGCTATTATTAGATGTTCATGCAACACATACAAAAAATATAGAGTTCATAATGAAAGCACGTGAAAATCGTGTTACTGTTATTTACTTTCCACCACATTGTTCACACTATCTGCAGCCGCTAGATGTCTCCTTAATGGCACCATTTAGTAGCAACTATTCGAACGAAGTTTGTATTTGGCTGCGTACACATTATACTAGAGTTGTGACCGGATATCAGATTCCAGAACTATTTGGAATAGCTTATATGAAATCTGCAAACATGTTGACAGCTGTAAAATTGTTTCAGAAAGGACTGGAATAAGTCCACTTAATCCTGAAGTTTTTGATGATTGGATGTTTGAGCCTTCAGAATCAACCAACAGGTCATTTCCTGAGATGGATTCAGCAACACCAAATCTAACTACCAAGTCTCAAACACCAACTATTTCACTGCAAGAATTATCCCTGACATCTTGCTCTGAATCAGAAACTTGTACCAAGAAAAGTATACCCCCCAGCGATTTTTGCGATTTGTGTTTAATAACATTTTCAAAAACTGTTGCATTTTTTTCTAAATTGCTAAAATTAAAAGCTTTTTTTGTTGTTGTTGTTTGTTGAAATACACTGATAAAAAAACACAGGTCGTTTTTATTTTCATATTTCATTAATCTAAACCTTACGGGGGCTGTTATGACCCCACTTCCCTATATATATATATATATATATATATATATATATATATATATATATATATATATATATATATATATATATATATATATATATATATATATATATATATATATATATATATATTATATATTTAAACAACTTTAAAAAGTATTCTACACAATAGAGTGCTCAATGTTCTTAAAAGAACAGAGCAATTATATATTAGTAGAAAATAACTTAACAAAATTTTGTTAAGTGATTTTCTACTAATATATATATATATATATATATATATATATATATATATATATATATATATATATATATATATATATATATATATACACATATGTATATACATATATATATATATATATATACATATATGTATATAATATATATATATAAACATATATGTATATATATATATATATATATATATATATATATATATATATATATATATATATATATATATATATATATTTTAGGGTGCGGTTGTGCCTCTCTATAGGGGCACAACCGCTTTTTTTGATAAGTCTAATTTTTGTGTTAAAACATTTAACATTTTCAAAAACCGTTTTATTTTTTTCTTAATTGCAGCAATTTAAAGCTTAATGATGTGTTTATCGAAATACACTGTTAAAAAAGCGTATGCCGTTTTTATTTTCATTATATTTCTACGATTATAATATCATATGTTAATAGTGGCAATATATATATATATATATATATATATATATATATATATATATATATATATATATATATATATATATATATATATATATATATATATTGCCACTATGAACATATGATATTATAATCATAGAAATATAATTTATATCCATATCAATAACTAATTAACAGATTTAAAAACAACACATTTGGAAAACATCAAGTTAAAACTTTTTTTGTAATTCGTATAAGTTGTTCCAAGGGAGTTAATATATTATGGGGAGTTAATTTGTTTCGCCGACAGGGGTTAATTTATTTCAAGGGGAGTTAATCTATTTCGAAATAGATTAACTCCCCGGGTAATTTTTTACGCAACGGGAGTTAATTTATTATGGGGGTTAATTTATTTCATGACACCGGCAATAAAGACTAACAATATTTGAAAAAAGTGTTTTTTTTTTAATGAAAATATAAATTTTTATATACCAGATGTTTTGTAATTAGCTATCCGACCACGGTCAAATATAGAAGTTTTATCATTGTCTTTGGGTGGATGTAAGGGTGATGGTTTCAAACACCCTATTGTCAAAAATGACTCTTTTTTTTTAATAAATATTTATCTTTATAATTAAAAATTATATTTTACTACTTCACAACATCACTAGCAGCGCATCCTTTGTTTCAAGGGGTGTAGATGGGGAAGGGGCGTATTATCGCCCCTCCCCCTCTTTTACAACCTAAAAAAAAATTATATTTTTAATGAGATTCGAAAAAATATTTAAATGTAATTAAAATAATAAACTTTAATATAAAAACATCTTTTACCAAAATTCAAAATACATCACATAATGCTTAGTGATAGTTATAGATGGTTCCCCCTCTGACCTGAAAAAATTTTCAAAAACAAAAAATTTTTTTAATATTATTTTAACTAGTTTACATCTTGGCTTTTAGTTAATGATTAAGATATTAAATTCCATTAATGAAACTATATAATAATCATTGTTAACAATAGACACGACGTGAATGTAAGCTAGACCCATCAATCAAAAAAAAGTTTCACTACTCACTTTATATTTTTACAAGTTTCACTACTCGCAGTAATTTTTTTTGTGCTAGTTCCACGACTTGCTGTAAATTTCTTTTGCAAGTTCCACTACTCGCTGTACATATTTTTTGCAAGTTCTACAACTCCGTGTACATATCTTTGCAAGTTCCACTACTCACTGTATTTTTTACTAATTTATTATTGCTCTGTTCTTTAAGAACAGAAGTTCTTTAATAAAATGCATGTCCAAATATCAAAAAATAATGGCAACATGTTCACATTAGGAAAACCTCAACTCAATGAAAACATCAACTACAATGTCAGCAACCAGCTGGAACTTTTTCATATAATAATCAACAGTTTCAGAATCATTTTCTTTTCTAGTCCAGTGAGAAATAGTAATAGCCTTTCTATGTTTTTTTTAAATTTTAGTATTCTGCTATTGTGCAAGACTGTCTTTGCTCTATCGGAATCATATCATTCATAATTATTATTGATATAGTATGTATTAAATATATATATTATATTATAGTATATATTTAATATATACTATAATATAGTATATATTAAGTATATAATATACTATAAATATAATATACTATAAATAGTATATTAAATTTAATATACTATAAATATATTATATATGTCTATATATTTTTAGACAAATATTAGTATATTACTAATATATGATATATTCTAAATACGTAAAAAAGCAATATATTATATTATTATATGAAATGAAGCTTTTTAAAAATGTAATAGTATGATTGGACTAAGCAAAAAACATGTATTATTGATTTAATATATAAAAAATGTTATTTTTACAGTGATACTTTATAAATAAAATATTAGTATTTATATCACAAAATCATTTTATAGAAAAATCACATAAATTTTTTAATAATAATTATTATTGGCTTATAAAAACGAATATTTAATATCCTTCACAATTAGCACACATAAATAAAATCTCTTGTAAAAACCTACCACATTACAATGAAGATAACAATAGTAATAACAATAATAATTGTAACAATAGTAACTATAATAATAACATTTAGAATAATATATAACAACAGTTATTATAGCATATATATAATAGTATTTTTTTAACAAATAGTTAAAAAGTTAGTTTTTAAAGTTAGCAGTTGAGTCAATTGATTTTAACTGAGAAGGAAGATTGTTCGATCATTTTATGCATTGGTATTTTATGGATTTTTTGTAGCAAAATGATTTGAAACGTAAAGATTACATTTACTAAAGGCTTTCTCTAATAGTTAACAAATTTGTAAATGTGCTGGATAGCGATATTAACTAACTGAACTAATACAAACAAATAATTTATTAGCTGAACAAGGTCATTAGTTTGAGTATTTATTATAAAACAAATTTATCAGGTATAGAATGATTATGTGTTAAAAGGAGTGGTTTCATTTTATTTGCAGCACTTTTAGATTCTTTGTTGCATTTAAAGAGATATTTGTTTTCAGGAGAGTTGTTTGAGATGGAAGATGGAAGTATGATTACAATTTGAAATAGCAACAGCTCAATGAGAAGAAAATCACTGAGAAGAAAATCACTGAGAAAAGTGAAGATTGACATAGAATTGGCGAAAAGGAATAAGAAACTCCATGCCAGCTTGTATATTAAAATTACAAAAGGAGCACATTTATTGTTACAATAAAGGAGTCTCATCTTCTTCTTTGATTTTTTATAAATGTAAGGTTGTTGTAAGATTTACTGTGATAAGAAGAATGGAGATGTTGAAGAAAAATGAGAAAGTTTTACATAGATCAAACTGCATTTAGAGCTTTCTAAGATTGAATGAGTAGAAATTGAGCACTGAATAGGATCAAAGACATGATACCAGTCACGAATTGCAAAAATTTTGAGCTTTAATTAATGAGCAGATTTAGAAACACCTGAGCTCTATTGAGCAGCCCAAGGATGTGACTATTAAGGTGACATGATTGCTAACATCAACAATGTGATTCAAAGATGAATTTAAATTAGTCTCACAACGAGCAAGTAGGTAGGTAAACATTGGAAAAAATCAGATTCAAGAAAAAAAGTTAGTTTGAAGTCCAGGAATATAAGCAAATGCCATATTTATTAAATTTGATGTTAAAATGAAAATTTTGATTTATGCATCAAGTTGATTAAAGTAATTTATTTGTTTCTTTTTTTGACTGCAGGCCTAAATTTTGATGTTTATAATAATAAAACAAGTTGAATTATTAAAAATATTCAGCGCTGATTTCTGTAAATAACTGTTTGTAGCCATGCAGCACGGTTTGCTTTAAATAAATTTCTAGGATAGTTTGGCGAATTGTGTTAAATGCTTTTATGTACATCCCTAAAATTAGGCTTGGCTTTAAGCATTAAAAAGCATACTTAAGCAGTTGAATTCTTACCAAAAAAATAAAAAAAGACTTTTTTTTTTTTTTTTAAATAAAATTTTAACGTGCTGATTTACCATTTTCAAAATTAGGCAAGCTGTTTGTTTATGTTTTAAAGTATCACGGCTAAACCAGGCTGTGTTAGTAAACCAACCAATGTTGGTTTTTAATATGCTTCTGTTTGATAATTAGGTGCTGTTAAGTTAAATTGGATCATGATATTGAACTTAAAAAGAAATAAAAACGGAGCTTTTGTTGTTGTTCGAACTTGTTGCATCGTGGGAGCAACAGCCGATTTTAATCTACAAAATACGCTACCAACGATAATCTACCTGAGTAGTACGCTGTTTTTGTTATCGCTATCGTTAACGCTACCAACGATAATTTACCTGAGTTGTACGCTGTTTTTATTATCCATTCAAAAACGTTTTAAGTTTGTTTAAATTTATATTGATTTTTTTATTATAATAAAAACTATATAAATTTATAGTGACATTTTTTTTTAATAAAGACTATATTTATTATTCGTATGTAGGCATCTTATGGTTGAATTATGTGAATAACATCCGGTATTCTTATAAGTTTCCATTTAAATCTTATTTGATTCTCCGGCTAGGGTAGCAACGGGTTACCCATATGGGTCCCGTAATAATGCACATGGTTCCTCAGTATATTGGTTGGCTTTATGACTTTTTTCCTGAGAGTTTTAAAGTTCACTAGTGCATTATAGAACACATACTTAGCTCCAAAGTCTCTGACATTGCGTTTTTTCCAACGTAGTGCAGACAAAATTACTGATACTAAAAATAATAAAAGGAATACTAAAATATATTCAAATGTTTACGTATGATCATTGCCCGCAAACATTACATTATTTTTACATGACATGACTAACATGACAATGATATGAATTATAGAATAAACATCATAGGAATGCGGAATGCCACCACTGATTGTCTTTGATATCAAACAAAAACAAGACGTTGTTTGGTCTTATTTGCGATTGTGCGATTTTTTAGTTACTCTAAGTTAGTAACTTTTAGTTAGTAACTAAGTTAGTAACTTTTAGTTAATTATGGGAATCAGCATAGATCGCATCCAACAATCTTGTTTATTGTTTTAATTTATTCTGTTTAGTTTCACTTAGTGACATTTTGAATTCCTCGAAGAATTTACCAAAACCATGCTGGGAATTTTGTGGTGCAAACGATCGACTACCAATCCCGTACAGTGGACACCCTTATATATTGCTTGGAAAGCAAATATATTATTGCCATCAAGGAAAAGATATCGATACTAAGAAAAAGGAACGATACCGAATGGAAAACGATGCTCTGCGTATGAAGGATCACGTGTACAAAAAATCACGTAAGTACACGCAACCGACAAAAAAAATGGATTGTCCTGTGTCTTTTTCTGTTAAAAAAATCATGACCTTTAATGAAATTAAACTGGCAAAAAATAATACATATAATCGAACTAACGCGGGACGGCAGTTAAAAGAGCAGTTTGAAGTAGTAAGATCTAAAGATTCTCCTCAAATCGGCCAACTTGTTTATTTGCTAAAATGGCCTACTGAACCGCATACAAATCATAACATTGGTGAAGCAGCTGATTTGATAGAACCGTTAGATAAACGAGTTGATGATTTTTTACGAGAACAAATAAGAAAAGGTTGTAAGGGTATAAGGGATTTAGAAAGTAGAGCTGAAGGATATGTAAATCTAGTTATTCTGCCAAAGTATTGTGGCACTGACTTTCAACGACGTCGATATACACCTTCTCAAAAGAAAATTAGAAATATTAGTAATTCCAAAAAGCTGAAAAATCAATATGCTAAAGTAAACTAAATAAACGTTGAACAGCTCATAAAAGATAAATGGTGTAAATGGGATGGCATAAAGTTTGAGGGTTTGAAAAAGCGCATCGAAGCACAAACAGTAGAAAATGTCACAGATTTGCAAAGTGACAAAGAAATCAAAAAAGTAATAAAAAATTTAGCAACTCATAATACAGATGGTAAAATGATTTTTGTTTATTAATCGGACAAAATGAAACGCTTGTATCGAAGATATGCAGAACATTTCATATGTTTAGATGCAACGTATAAAACCACAAAGTATGTTTTGCCTTTATTTTTTTGGGTTGTAAGAACTAATGTCAATTTTCAAGTCGTTGCAATTTTTGTGTTACAGGAAGAGACGGAAGCCATGATCACAAAAGCTTTGATGTTCATAAAATTATGGTATCCTAATATAGATCCTAAATATACCATGGTTGATTTCGATGAAAAAGAGATTTCTTTCCTAGAGTCAGTTTTCCCTAACATCAAAGTGTACTTGTAAGACTTTCATCGTGAGCAATCTTGGCACCGTTGAATTTCCAAGTCTGATAATGGAGTGCAAAATATTGCCCAACATGTAAAAATATATTTGCGTCGTATAGCACATTCCGAAAATATCAAAGACTGTCGAAAAGCTACGTCTGATTTCTTATCCTGGGAATTCTGTAAAGGAAAACTTCTAAAATGGTAAGTTTACTTATATAATTAAACTATCAAATTATAACAAGGTGTTTTTTTTTACAAGGTTAAGTTTTTACAAAGATATGTCTTAACAAGGATATGTCTTTACTTTTTTGATACTAAACATAATATTTTTTATATTTTTGTTTTTTTGTTCTTAATGTTAAATTATTATATATTTAGTTTATTGTGGTACATTGAAAAAAATGTTATATGCACAACTAGAGTAGCCATTGATGAGCTGCTAAAATTCTAAGAACCAGCTCGCACGAATGTATCAACCCCCTCTCTTTTCCTGTGAATTTTTTTTAACCGGTTATTCAGGCGTAATTCAGTTTTTTATAAAAATGTTTGTATTATATTATGTAAAAAAAAAAAGATCCGGTGCGATCCCATAGCAGCAAATCACTAAGATTAGCTATTTTTATCTAGGTTTCTTGGAACGTGGTTACCAGAAATAATAATATCAACAATGGCACAGAGCGATTAATGTTCATAATACCAACAATGGCACAGAGCGATTAATGTTTAATAATACCAACAATGGCACAGAGCGATTAAACGAAGACTTAAAATACAATGACCTTGCAAATTATAAATCTTGTTCACTCGGTGAAATGCTTACCGTCGTTATCGAACACTTCAAACCAAAGCATTATCGTAAATACGTTGAGTTGAATGTACGGTACAGCGAAGGTTATAAAAAATATAATGACGGAGTGCCGTTATATTTACGAAATCGCCCAAAGCAGCTCGTTAACATTTTATTGACCAACGACAGCAAAGTAACATCTGCTATGGTGAATTCAGTTACAAGAATAGATCAGATAACATTCGCTGTCAATAGTTCCGAACTTAAAACTAACAGCTATAAAATATATATTGTGTGCATAGGTAATGAAGAAATTTTGTTCCTGTTCATGCGCAGATCATCGTCGACATAGAGTTATTTTTAAACACTTTTTTGCCGTTTTTAAATCTGGAATGTCTACATTTGAAAATCTTACTACCAAGTTTCTTAATCATAGTTGGTCTGTTCTGGATCCTGGAATTTTTGCTAACGCAATTAAGAAAGACACTCAATGGAATGAAAATCTAGCAGAAAACAAAAACGAACAACACATAGACGAATCAATAAATAATATTTCTGAATACAACAATAGTTTTGAATTACCAATCAACAATTTTGATACTATTGATAAGGGTAAGAAACTAATTGAAAAGCAATACGTGAACGACTTTAAAACACGCAAATCGATTTCAAAATGTCATCAAATTGACTCCCGCTCTAAATTAAAAAGACTAATGGATTTAACATATCTTGTGAAAGATGAAAAAGTTTTGAATCATTTGAACACAGACCTAGATACCATTACAGCTTTAGTAATACAAAATCTCAGTCAACCAACAGGGCTAATAAAAAGAAACTCTCCTATAAAAAAATTGAAATCGAAAACCACTTTAACATCGAAAATTATTTTGAAATCAAAAAGTAATTTGTATTCTGAAACTTTATTCACCAGAAAAAAAAACATCCATTTAGTGGAAGGTTTGGAAAGACAGCTTACATGATGAAGCAATGTTACAGAGCAAATCTAGAGCTTAATACTGGCACCTCTGATCAAGAGGATATTACATTTGAACTTTGCGAAGAAGAAACACAGCGGGCCAAAATTCAGATAGAAACTGGAGAGAAAGATGTGACAATTACTCAAATAAAAAAAGGGAGTTCAGAACCTAAGTTTTATCGATTTAATTCAAATTTCGACTCCAACATGGAAAAAGTAATACAAACTGGTGATTGGTTGACCTGTAGTGAAATAAACCATGCTCAACTTTTGCTTCACAAACAATATCCTTATGCGGAAGGCTTGGAAGATACTGGATTAGGTTCTTTGTTAAAAATGTCAAAACTAAAGTCGACCAGGGTACAAATTATCTATAGCAACAACCATTGGATAACATTTTTGGCTGAAACATCCAGTAATATTAAAGTTTTTGACTCCTTATTGTGTAATCTTCTACACCATACTGCAATTAAACAAATTTGTCATGTTGTGAACTGCAGTGAATCAACGCTACGTATTTTAGTCCAGCCTACACAACAGCAAGAAAAATGATTCAGATTGTGGTTTATTTGCGATAGCATATGCAACTGATATTCTTTTTGGAAAAAATGCAGTGGGTTCAAATTATGACCTAAATAAAATACGGGCACATCTAATTGATTGCTTTCGTCTAAATTTAATGAGTCAGTTTCCACAAGTTTCATTCAGTAAACGAACTAAACGAGAAAGACAAAAGATGATACTTCAACACATTTTCTGTTCATGCAGGATGTGTTTCTTTGATTCTGACGTCGAGACATACAAAGGCCTGTTCATGGCACAATGCTCAAATTGTAATGAATGGTACCATAAAAAATGCCAAAAGATACCAACAAATATATTCAAGAATAATAATTATGTCAATAGAAGTTGGAAGTGCTCGAGATGTCAATAAAAATTGAAAGCTATATATATATATATATATATATATATATATATATATATATATATATATATATATATATATATATATATATATATATATATATATATAAAATACGAATAGCGAAAAAATAAAAATGCTAACACAGTTAAAAAACATGGATTGAAGTATAAATTAAATATTTTACAATTTTAAATTCTCCCTAATTTCTGCAAAAATTTACTTTTTTGGATTTGCATGTCTGCCTAAAAAAACTTTTTTTTTAGGCAAACATGCACTTTATTTGTCATTTAAGAACACATTGTATGGAAGGTAGTCGACTTAGTCGTTGTAAAAAAGTCGGGTTTAAGGACAAGTGTGTGCTAGGGCAATAGCCTTCTCCCCTTTGCACTATTTTCACAAAATAATCTACGTTGTTTTGACTATTATACTGAAATTAACTGTAATAACTGATGAATGAAATTGAATATTATACGAAATTATACGTATGTGCAATTGATTACCATGAAGCAGGGTTTTTATTTATTTTTGCTAATATCTTTTTGGTTACGCCAAAAAAAACTTTTTAGTATAACATTGTTTTCTTAATATATATATATATATATATATATATATATATATATATATATATATATATATATATATATATATATATATATATATATATATATATATATATATATATATATATATATATATATATATATATATATATATATATATATATATATATATATATATATATATATATATATATATATATATATATGTAACATTCCAAAAAATTGAAAAAAAAATGGGTTATCAAAACAGAATGGACAAAAAAATAAAATATTTTTAATGTTAATGTATCAAGTTAGGGCAAACATAGCAATTTAATTTATCTAGAGCATCCTTATAGAACACAATTATAGAACACAAATATAATTATAGAACAAAAATATAATTAGCATTTATAAAATAATACTAAAACTAGTACTAATGTCCTTTAGTTAAATATGTAGGAAAACACCTACATTTAAAAATAAAAATCGTTGTTTTGTTGTTTTAGTCAAGTAAATCCAAACACATCTGTACGAGTTATAATCACTTCACAATCATTATAGTTTCTTGTTTCATTATATTTTTTGTTATATTATATCCTAATTCTACTAACAAAAAAATGCAAATAATACTTTTTTAATTAAAAATTGTAACTTTTTTTTTATTTCTTTTTTTAGGTTTTTGCAGGCTTTACTTGACTTCCATTTTCTGGTACCTGTGTTGAGACAGATTTTAAAAAGAAGTTAACTGGTGTTAATGCGGTCTTTATGTCGTTAACTATAAGCAATGATATTGCTGATAGGGAGTCAAAGTTAAAATATTATTTATAGATAAATTTGTCTTTAACTTTTTAAATGATATATCGAGTTATTAATGTGTTTTTGTTAGTAATGATTTAATTACTCATAACCCCTATATTAAGGGTTGCTTACTGCTATTTTTTTAAAATTATTGCTACTGTTGTAAATTTCTTCTGTTATTATTATAGTTGTAGTTGTTATTGTTATTACTACTGTTATTATTACAAAGATTATTACTGTATTATTACACAGGTCAACAAAAAAAATTTTCTTTCTGGTGCCGAGCAAACAATTTGTTTTTTGTATAGCAATTCTCATTTTGATTTCAAATATGCAACTCATTTTTCACCATCACGTCAAGTTGTAAAAATAGTTGTAAACATTTATAACATTTGCACTTTCAATAAAAGTGCAAAAGCGAATTTAAAAAATCGCGAAAAAAATCATATGGTTGGGCCAGTAATGGTACCAACTCTTAGCCAACTATTTTTTTACTGTTGGGCCGTTAATGGTAATAACAGTTTATAAAACAGTTGGCAAAAATAGGTCTATAATTAGACAAATTTGTGTCATCGCCAGATTTAAAAATAGGTATGATCTTAACAATTTTTAATTTCTCTGGTACAATTCCGGATTTTAGTGAAAGGTTAAAAATGTAAAACAGTGACGGTTCAATAATATCAAACAGTATTTTAACAACATTCACGCTAATTTTATTTATGCCAGCCCATTTGTTATTTTTTAAACAGTTAAAGGCATTTTGCAACTCACTTATGTTTAATTTTATTTCTTTCATAGATGTATTGGTTGATTTCATATAAGATTCAAAGTTTGAGGTGTTTTTTGGAATTTTATCAGCTAACGATGGGCCAATATCAAGTAAAAATTTGTTGAGTTTTTTAATTATGGCTTCTTTATTATAAATCATTTCCCCGTCAACTAAAAGTTTTTGTGGCAAATTGTTTTTTGGACATTTTTACCGATTATCTGCTTAATCACATTCCACGTTTTTTGTGTGTTTCCGCGTGTTATTTCCAATAACCTTGCATTATAACTTTTTTTGTGTCTTTCTTTCTTTTTTTAAACATGTTTTTATATTTTTTGTAATTTAATTATTTTTATATGCTTTATGTTTTAAATACTTTTCACAAAGCTTTTGTTTTCTCTTTGATGATTTATACAACCCTTCGGTCATCCATGGGTTTAAAAGTGAAATAGAATTTATAATTTTTTGTTTTACTGGAAATGCCAAATCATAGAGTTTACAAAACTGTACCAAAAATAATTCACACGCAATATTCGCATCTTGAGATTGCAATATAAGATTCCAATCAGTTTTTTCAGATAAAAGATTTCGAAAGTATAATATAGAGTTTTTATTGACTTGTTGTATTAAGATTGTTGGTTTAGAGACAGAACGGTTAAGGGTTATATTTTCTGTAATTAAGAATATTGGGTAATGACCAGTTATGTCGGTTTTGATTATACCTGATCTTAAGAAGCTATTATGAAAATTGTTAGTAAATATATATACTAGTAACGTCGACGAGGTCTTAGTTATTCTCATTGATTTATTTATTGTGGGAATTATATCGTGCACACAGGTCAGAAATTGGCCTTTTAGATTTGATTTTGGAACACCCCAAATATTTATATAGATTCTTTATAACAAACTTTTAAGCTTCACAGAACTGTAAAAATTAAAATCCTACAGGTGGCAAATTTTCTGAAAAACCATTTAAAGTGGGGGGACCTACAAAATTTCATGTTCAAGTAAAGAAACTTCCTGAAATAGTGCAAATCTTAAATTATTGCATACTAATACTAACATCAAATAATGATTTTCTGTCAAAAAAAAATTGAAAATAAAATCTAGGAACATGGAATACACAACGTTTTTGGGGCACCGACCCCAAATGGGGCAAATAAAAAAATTAAAATTTTTTTTTTTGTACAATCTCATAGGTAATCTAATTTTGTTCATAGAACTCAAATTTAAAAAAAATATAAAGTTACAGTTCAAGAGTTATGACCAAAAAACCTTTGTTCCCCCTCCCCTTTCCAAAAAATTAGAAAGTTTGAAATTTTAAATGACCATAACTTCTAAAGTGCACATAGTTTTTTTATGAAACTTGAAATTTGTCAATGAATTTTTATTTGGGCTAAGAATTAACAAAATTATTTTTTCAAATGCGTATGCCCCTCAAAAGGGGCAGTTTTCCTGAATTTTGGGGTACTCTAGTTCGAAAGCTTAATTCGCAGCTATTTTTGGGATACTTCTCTTTTTTATTAATATCAAGATTTACATACAAAATAATATATTTAATAATATAAAGATCAACTTAGCTCAGCTTTTATTAGTACGTATTACTCAACATTTATTACTACTTGTTAGTTGTTTATTGTTATTTAAAGATTTGATAGATATAAATAATGATGACTAACTACATTCCAACAAAGTTATTTGATTTATTTAAATTAGAAGAAATTAATATAAATTTATTTAATTAAAGTTCACTTATAAATTTTGATAAACTATTAATACTTTTAGTAAGTATTAAAATTAAAGAATTCATAATGCCTCATTTAATGTCGAAAGAAGGAAGAAGTTTTAAGTTTAAAAGATCTCATAAGTTAAACAGACTTTTAGTCTGTGCTTGTTGCTTTAATAAAAACACTAAGTGTATTCCAGTTACAGAAAACTTGGAAAGGCTTGTTGTAAAGCATTGTCACAATGACTATAGTATGAAAGTAATGAAGTATCCAGCTGGGCTATGCCTTACGTGTAAAAGAAACTTGTACTTGGTTAAAGCTGGAAAACCTCTTTCAACGTCTATTAAACAGAAATGGAACAAGGAATCTTTAAGCAATTTCTACTGCGATAGGAGCTGCAAAAAATGTAAAATTTGTAAATTGGCAACTAATAAAATTTCAGGTTCAATTATGCTTCTTTTTTAAAAATTAGTTAAAATTAAATTTATTAAACAGTTTTTTAAATAAATATAGACAAATAAAACAAAAATAATATAATTTCAGAAAAAGTTGGTGTTTGCAAGAGTTCAAATGTTGCTTGCTTAAAGATTTGTCAAATATGTTTTCACGTTATTGGTAAAGGTATACGCCATAAATGCTACCCTAGAAAGCAATCAAAGAATCTGGCAACTTATGTATTAAATAAAGATGTTAAAGTAAAATATTTATCTAAATATTATTATTACAACTAATTTTTTAAATCAGAATGTTTCTTATTATTATTATCTCATTTGTAAAATAGTTAGGTTTTACAGCTTTCACTGTATTGTGTAGGTTCAAGGCCAAGTAGTGTCCAATATTCTGAAAGGTTTATATTCCAATAATGAAATGGAAAAAGGTGAAGAAATGTTGTGTTCGACTGGTATAATGTTAAAAAACTTGCTTTCTATTGGCATACTGTGAAGATATGCAAGAAACACATAGCAACCTCACAGTATTAACAGAAAAACTTCACCTTCATAATTGTAAATATTCTCTTGCATCTGACCTTAAACTCATAAACATTTTGTTGGGAATTTCGGTAATTAAATTACTTGAAAACCTCCCAATTTATTCTATAAAGGAAATAAATTTTGTATATATATATAACTAAAAAATATTTATAGACTCATGGTGGAAAATACAGTTGTACCTGGTGTGATGGGGAAGCTGTTCTGTAATCTGGTCAACTTAGAAGCTTCGGAGACCTAGATAACTATTACCGCTAGTATGCTGATGCAGGTTTTCCTGAGAAACAAATGATGAATTTTAAGGTTACCGTTATTTATATATTTGTAATCTAATAAAAAGCTTTTTATACAAAACTATCGTGTTCCATTTATTTTTATTCAGAATGTTGTGAAGCCTTGTCTTAATAAGGAAGACGATCCTGAGAAGCTAGTAATAAGCATAGTGCCTTTACCAGAACTTCATCTTCTCATGGGTTTGGTAAACCACATTTGTAATTATATTATACCACTCTGAGAAGGTTTAAAAGATTGGGTTAATAGTCTTGATGTTATACGGAAAGCTTATCACGGAGGTACATATGACGGTAATGTTTCAAGAGCAATATTGAAAAATGAAGACAGTCTTGCATCACGAACTCCAATAAATTTTTTCCCTTTAGTTGATACATTAAGGATGTTTGACAGAGTTGTTACTGGTACATTTAGTGAACCACTAGATCCAGAGTATTACAAGCTTATCCAAGACTTTACAAGAAGTTTTGAACATTCTCAAACATACTGTTCAGAAGTGGCTACAATAAAAACTCGTTATGTTTAATAACTTCTTTAAATTTGAATAATTTCATTATAAATACTTATATATTTTAGTTCTTGAATAAAAGTCTCAGCGTGACATGGAAAGTACATGCCATAAGCGCTCATCTTGGAGCCTTCATAGATATGCACAGCTGCTCTCTTTCAAGATACAATGAACAATCAACAGAAGCCTCGCACCAAAAAATGAAGTTTGTTGTAAACTGATTTAATGTCTCTGTCCTTAGCTCGAAGCATGGTGAAAGAAGTAAACGAATTGCTGAAACTTTTTCCAGCATGAACATGTAGTTATTGATGTTTTATGGAATATTCTTTAGTGAACCTAAACAAAAAATATTTACTAAAAATAAAGGGGCTTACAATTATTTGGCATTTTGAAGAACAAAATATTTTTGCACAAAGTCATAGTATGGTCATAAATAACAAATCTGTCCTAAAAATAGTTGCGATTTAAGCCTTCGAACCAGAGTACCCCAAAATATAGGAAAACTGCCCCGTTTGAGGGGGCTTACGCATTTGAAAAAGTATTTTTGTAATTTCTTAGCCCAAATAGAAATTCATTGAAAAATTTCAAGTTTCATAAAAAAACTTTAGAAGTTATGGTCATTTAAAATTTCAAACTTTCTAATTTTTTTGGAAAGGGGAGGGGGATCAAAGGTTTTTTGGTCATAACTCTTGAACTGTAACTTTATATTTTTTTTAAATTTGAGTTCTATGAACAAAATTAGATTACCTATGAGATTGTACAAAAAAAAAAATTTTAATTTTTTTATTTGCCCCATTTGGGGTCGGTGCCCCAAAAACGTTGTGTATTCCATGTTCCTAGATTTTATTTTCAATTTTTTTTTGACAGAAAATCATTATTTGATGTTAGTATTAGTATGCAATAATTTAAGGTTTGCACTATTTCAGGAAGTTTCTTTACTTGAACATGAAATTTTGTAGGTCCCCCCACTTTAAATGGTTTTTCAGAAAATTTGCCACCTGCAGGATTTTAATTTTTACAGTTCTGTGAAGCTTAAAGGTTTGTTATAAAGAATCTATATAAATATTTGGGGTGTTCCAAAATCAAATCTAAAAGGCCAATTTCTGACCTGTGTGCAGAATAAGCGTATCTAAAAATCATTGAAGCGTATCTAAAAAACATTTGAACCATGATTTAATAAGTTTAAATTATAATCACCGTTAAGTAGACGTGTTTTTTTGAAATGTTAATTTTGCTTAAAAAATTTTTCAAATGGGTTTGAAATAATTTTAAATTACCAGCTCGTTTTCTATATATAGAATTGAAAATAATACTTTTGGTCGCTTTATTATTTATTTCAATGCATAACGACTCGCAATCTATTTCGTTATCATTGCGATCGTTACGTAAAAAAATTGTGAACAAGTTTATAGAAAAATTATTTAAAAATCATGATTTAGATCATGCATTAATAATTTTAGATTATCAAAATTTTTATTAATACTTCAAATGTTTAGATTTAAAATTGAAAAACTATTGCTATTTTTTGTTTTATTGAGTAGATTCACAGATTGAATAACTCTCAAATTTATTTTTATTAAAATAGTTATCATCACTCTTGGTATTAAAATTAAGTAGAAGATTATTATCCGTTTTTAAAAAAATAAAATGTAATAATCATGAAAATATTAAAATATTAGGATTTTACACTTTTATTTTTCATTCCAGCCCAATCGCGTATACTGAATGAGTTTATCATACGAAATGCTTGCAAATTTTCCTACCGCTCGTTCCAATTTCATTCGTTCTCTTAGTACCTTCCTAATATGCGCTGTCTCAGCGCAACAATTTTCATTTATATAGATACTTTTTCCTTTTGAGTTAGGGATTTTTTTTCAAATATCTACTTTATCTTTAAAGTTTAGAAGTTTTACAATTATAGTTCTTGGTATAACTGAATCTTTATGACCAGCTCTATGTGCCCTTTCAAATTTAATATCTTTAAAACCTAAATAATTTTCAAAAATTTTTTTCACCTTGGTTTCGCTGTCATCCCAGCTTTCACCTTCGCTTTCATTAATTCCATCGATTCTCAAATTATTTCGCCGGGATTGATCCTCTACCTCTCTTAATTTGTTAGTAGTTTTAGTAAATGCAGATTCATTATTCTGGATAACGCTCATTGTATTACATTTATCCTGTGAAATAAAGTTGATCATTAAAGTTTAAACTCACTTTAATGTCCTCAACTTCTTTTTCTATCAATTTTGTTATCTTACTTTTTCACTGATATGTGTTTCAACTTTATCCAAACGCTAATATAAAATTCGTATAACGTTCGTATAAAATATTTGTGCTCGAACTTATAATGTTTAAAACATTTTTTTCTTGCTGTTTAATCATGTCTTCAGTTATTTTTGTTTTAAACTATAGCCATTTATTTTATTATTATTAGTACACCTTTTCAAGATGTAATTGAGAACTTGAAAGTTGTAAATAAGAAACGTAAGATGTAATTTAGAGCATGAATGATGTAATTAAGAAACGTAAGATGTAATTTAGAACATGAAAGTTGTAAATAAGAAATCGTAAGATGAAATTGAGAAGATAAAAGTTGTAATTGAGAAAAGTATAAAGAATACAAAGTTCTTTGTATTTTGAATTTTGTGGTCCTAATATACTTTGTAATTTAAGGCTGGAAATAATAATATAATATGAATAAAATATAAAAAGTCATGAAAAAGGCATTTGAGGTTTAGGCGGTAACTGGAAAAATCCTATTGGGTGTCATTTAAAACTTTCTTTTATTTTTGTTTGTGAAAAATTTAATTGAGATTTCAGATGAATAATAAATAAAACACAAATAATTTATTTACATAATAGTTTAAAATTTAAATTTAAACAACGTCATTAAAAATCATTGCAATATTCAGTTAAGCACCAACTTGGACTTCTATATTTTAAATCGTTGCGTAATGCGTGGTCGTATGTTGTACAGCGCGTGTACAATCACCTCCAATTATTGTATTTTTGCCGTAGTAACAATTCTTTCTAAATACTGCATTCGTTGTTCCATAATCCCAGCACCGAACACAGGTGGAATGCGAATAACATTTTTAACGTTTATTTTTATTTTGGACCAGATAACTTCCACTGGGTTCCATTGGGCTGTAGAGTCCTAATCGTAACAACTGAGCCAATGAATTTTCAAACACCCTTTCCAAACGAGCGTGACATGGAGTATTGTCTTTTACGACGACCTAATCCTCTAAAAGTTTCCCGGATGTAACCCACTGGTTAAACAAAGCCTACATCCACTCGTTACAAGAATCTGCTTTAAATGATCCTCTGCAAGTTTCCATCATGACGACATTTATTTTTGGTATAGCTGCAATCAAATGTATGTTTACATCTTTTGAAGAAGGTATTTTCATTATTGCTCTTTTGCCCTGTTTGGCACGTCCTTGCGTTTTTCTACAAAAAAGATTAAAATTTGTTTCATCCAACCAAACTATCTGATGACCATTTGTGATGTGTTCGTTAATGTTCCTGTCATATTTAACTCTTTTTTGTTTGTTTTCATTACTATTCATTTTAGTAGGTTCCTTGTGCACTTTTTTAAATGAAAATTGTCTGCCTTCGAGGTAATTGGTAATTGTGGTTGTGCAGACGCCAATATTAAATTGTCTTAATATCCTTGTTTTAATGGCCACCAATGTCAACTGACAGTCGCTTTCAATCCATGTTAGTGTTTCTTCGATTTGACCATCGGTTAATTTTTTTGGTTTAAAACCACATCTTCCAATAAAATTAAAATTTCTGCTGCGGACCCAATTGTATGCTTTCTTATATTTGACACCTAAAGTTTGCGCCAGAGTCACCCAATTGTCGTTTCGATCAGCACATTAAATTACTCTTCTTCTATCATTCGATGAAGATAAAACATAATGTTTTCTATCAACTTTTTCAGTTGTATGTATTTCATGTCTACAAATTGGACAAGGTGGTTCTGGTTGTTCCAGAAGTGGTTGCAAACAAATTTGGTGAAATAAATGCTTGCACGAATTCAATTTAGTAACAGACTTTCTATTATAGTGTCTTGACAAATATTATAGTGTCTTGACAAATAACACAACCATCTTTCAATTCCATTACTATATTACTGTATTGCTGGTGCATACAAATGCTAAATTTGATATTATTAACTTATTAAAATGCATGTCCAAGAAGATCTTTTATAATGACCTTTAAGCTAACATGAATTCGCAATTACAAATAATGTATTCTCATTTACATATTACGATTTCTTAATTACAACTTTTGTTTTTCAAATTACATATTGCCATTTCTTATTTACATGTTGGGTTTCTCAATTACATTTTAAAATTTCTTAATTACATGTTGTTTTTCTTAATTACATATTGCGACTTCTAAATTGCATGTTGTATTTCTCAATTACATCTTACTTTTCTTAATTACAACTTTCAAGTTCTCAATTACATCTTGAAAAGGTGTAGTTCAGTACAAGCGAGACTATCGTTTTTTAAAATAATAAAAAATTTAACAGACAAGAAACAAAAACAAAAAAAAAACTCAGATTCTTGCTTCTAGAGCATCCATCTTAGAATCAACACCGATTTCACGATCAGTTTTTGATTACGATTGTTTTGTTTTTCCAATAGTTTCTCGGCTAGTCTTCTAACAAACCTATGACATTCTTTACCCATTTTTAGTTATTTTTTTATTTTTATTACCAATTTTATTATTTTTTAAAGTAATTTAATTTAACTCTTTTCTTTATTTTTTTTCCTTTATGTGCTGTTAAAACGCGTCCGTTCACGTTGAAAACCACAATAAATAAATATATATATATATATATATATATATATATATATATATATATATATATATATATATATATATATATATATATATATATATATATATATATATATATATATATATATTAGGATATATTTTTGAAAAAAGAAAAATTAATCTTGATTTTTCTAAAACTTTTATAAATGATTACTGAATTTTAAAGGTGAAAAAGTTATGAAAAACAGACAATTCTATAAAAAGTTATGACGTTTTTAGTAGCAAATTTATGATATATGGATTTCTTGATAAAACCGTGATCCAAAAAATTTCACATAAGTTGTTATAACTTTGCCAATTCTTATTCAACTTCTTCAAATTCTTATTCAAATTCTCTTATTCAAATTCTTATTCAACTTGGTATTAAAAGATAGATGTAAAAATGAGCTATAATTTCAAACTAGTTTCTAGGTAAAGGGCGCATCGAGAGAGGTGCCAATCCACCACCAAAACCTCACAAAAATACACTTTTTTTCATAAAAGAGTGTTTTTTTTATGAAATTGGTAATATTTATGTATGAATTATAATTTTATTCCTCATCACTAGCGAATATTACAGGTCTATCTTAAAGTTTAGTGTTCGGTTATGGGTAAGGTTTAACACACCTTATCAAAATTTTATTCTTTTAAATATTTTAGTTTTAACTTAAATAAGTAAATCTATTGTAAAAAAAAAATGTTATACTTCAGTACTTAAAAAAATAGTAATTAGTGGTGTATAAATTGCCTTTGTAGTGAAAAATTTGTCAACTTACCCCGAAAGCTTTTTTTTTAATAAACAATCTATAGATCCTGAAAAACGGCAGCTTTGAAAAAAGTCTGACTGGATATAATAAACCAATTGTGACTGGAACTTTTACAACAATTTTTTTTTTATACGACTAAATATTTTCTTTGTAAAGTAAAAAGGAAGCGATGTTCTAAAAGTTACGTTTTTGTCCAAAAAACACATAAATCTTAATATCTCCCATGCGCATGCGCGAATCCTGACAATACTACAGTGAATGATGAAATGGTCAATAAGAAAGTTTCTGAGTAATTTTTGTCACTTTCTAATGAAAGGCTCTAAAGATAAACGCAGTTCGTCAACTTACCCCTGCGGCCAACTAGCCCCGGGGTAATATATATATACATATAT
Source organism: Hydra vulgaris (assembly GCF_038396675.1). Lineage (NCBI taxonomy): Eukaryota > Metazoa > Cnidaria > Hydrozoa > Anthoathecata > Hydridae > Hydra > Hydra vulgaris. The sequence goes on from NC_088921.1 coordinate 43,821,481, forward strand.
ATATATATATACATATATATATATATATATATATATATATATATATATATATATATATATATATATATATATATATATATATATATATATATATATATATATATATATCAGAGACGTGGTGGCACCTGAAAAGCAGGTACAAATTTCCAGAAGAAGGGCCCGGGGAAGTACTTTAAACAAGACACAAATAAGCAATCAAGGAAAATAATATTTATAATAAAAAAAAAATCTTCATGAATACAAAATATTATGTAACTCATTTGTATCAGCATAGTTTTTGTTTATGTCTGAATGGGTCAAATTCCACATTTTCTCATGTTTCTTTGACAAGAGAACACGATCCCCAACATACTCTATTTGCTTGACGAGTTTTGACAAGTTTCAGTTTGCTGAAAACTCTCTCACACTCTGCTGAATTTGTTGGAATTGCACTAAATATCTTGTTTAGAACTGCAATACACCCTGTAAATATTGAGTAAAAAAACTCTTTGGGGGTCTTGTTATATACACATAGGTGACTTACCTGGCAAATTTTCAAAATCTTTTACCGACGTCCAAGGGAGAAAAAGCAATTTGAAGTTTTTAGTGAAAATACCCAAAAAAGAACCAAAAATTATCAAAAATCATTTTTGTTTATTGGCATTAACTTTCTTCAAAAGTGAAATGTTCTTGAACAATGATACCAAAATATTACAAAATACAATTAATTAGAATAGTTTTACTTTTATCTTACAGTACTTTCATCGAAATATTTTTTTACCCATATTATTATGAATAAAATGACTAGCACAAATAATGTGATATATTTTTAATTCCTGCTTTGTAAAAAATTAGTTTAAAATATTTTGAAATCATTTTTAAATGTGAGGTTATCTCTAAAATGGGGATAACCTAACATTTAAAAATATTCCCCTCTACTACCCTTATACAAAAATACCTGAAAATTAGGGTTGGTAACTTATTTATGGTGGAACTAAATTTAGTTACTGCTAATTTTTTTGTACTTTTCTTAGTGTCTGGAAAAATTTAGTTCCTGTTTAGTTTCTTTTTGTAATTTTGTTATTTTAATTGCTCTTAATCAGTATTTGAGTGTAAAAGCAAGGAATTCAACCTCTGAAATTAAATTTCACCATTTTCTATAAAATATATATTAATGTGGAAATTATTGGCTAAAAGGGCTAAAAGTAAATGCATTTGTCAATTGAATAAAATTAAAGAAATGTCTAGCTGAATTTTAAAAAATATTTAGTAAGTTAGTACCCAAAAAATTCTTTTTAGGTTCCAAAGAATATAAAAAGTAGAAAGTAAACAACTCTAAGGAAAATATAAATATCAAGTTTTTCATTTACAGTGGTGAAAAACGTTTTTGTTACAAATGCCAAACAAAGCCAGAACGAATGAAGATTGCAGAAAAACTGTTTGCTTTTTGTGCATGAGAAAATGTGACAGAGAATTAACTGACTTTATGATTGCTCGAATGCTGAGACTTGAAAAAAGTAATTTAAGGATGAAAGAGTTCCAAGAGGAATTTGCAACACTTGCCGTATTCTTCTGCAAAAAATAGACAATGGTGATTTGAACAGTCCACTACCACCACTTTACAATTTTGACTCCATTGTTATAAAGCCTCTTACAAGAACAGCAAATAAGTGTGAATGCCTCATTTGCCAAATCAGTAGGCTCAATTTAAATCAACTGCATCGAATCTTCGTTCAATCCTCATCTAAGCAACAAACATAGGAACAAACTATTTCAACACCAGGGAAATCAAGTGCAAATCAACAAACTTCATCTGCAGAAAAAAGGTGCACACAATATTTGTCAGTAATAGCTCGAGGTCACAGACAATTTTGCACAGCTGGAACAAGACACAGAAATTTACAGTCATTGGTGCAAGATGACATTAAAGGAGCAGAGCAAATTGCAGTATCTGCCATTGCCAACAAAGAAGCTTCTCCTCATGGAACAGTTAGACTCAGTCAAGGAAATGGTGGAAAATTGTTTCCAGTTACACCAGGTAACATTTGAATAAAGAAGTTCATCTCTTAGACACATCATTTAGACTAAACATAAATAAACATAAAATTAAAACTAGTCCTATGATAGAAACCAGGGGATTGGTTTTTTTCGTTTGAGTTATAACTATTATTGGGTTACGGTATACATAGTTGTACTATTCATAAATTCCATGGACAGATAGGAAGTGGACAGGAACATATTGAATAGCAGTGAATGAAAGTAATAACAAAAATTTATTAAACACACAATATTATTTATCAAACATATATTAACCGTATTCATCAATGCAAAGCAAATGAATTCATGCATTTTATATATTTGTTGTTTTGAACTTTTCAATAACAATTTTCAATTTTTTCTGTTGATGGGATGGTTAATTTTAGATAAAGAGTAGACATTGTTTAAGCGTTCGTCACTACAATGCTTGTTTTCGGTATTCTTTTTGTTTAGCAATACGTTTGCCTTTACTATCTTCTGTTTCAGCCGCCATTGCTTTAAGAAATCGTTCTTTTCGTTTTTTTAGCCTGGATGCTCGTTGTTCAGCTGATTCATTTGCCCTAGCTTGAAATTTCCGTTCTCTTTCTCGAGCAAGACAAGCTAATTGATCATTTTTAGTTTCCAGCTTTCCTTTTTATATTTAGCTTTTTTCTTTATATTTCTATGTTGATAAGTTTTTTTTTTTTCTTTTTTATTTACTTTAAAAACTTTAATTATTAATTTTAATTACTATTTATAAGTAAAGTATTAAAACATTACTTACTTTTTTACAGTATAAAATCTATCAATTTCAGGTGAACAACGTTTTTTGTTATTATTATTCAACACCGATTATATTTATTTACGCTAAACAAAGTTTGTTTGTTTTTTTGTTTAAATTGCTTTTCTTAACAATTTCTTTTATTTGCGCTGAACTAAATTTTTTTTTATTATAAAGTAATTCTTTTATTATTACCGCTGACCTTGTATTTGTTTTGCGCGGAGACCAAACAAACAAACAAACCGTCGTGAAAGCATGTTAAATAAAATGTTGTAAAATATGCCCTGATAGAAACTAATAGAACTAAAATAAATTTTTTTGTATTTGAGGATTGGGGGCCCAGTTTCCTGAGACAGAATAAGAGCCCAGTACAAGTCCTCGTACCCTCGTACTGGGCCACCACGTCCCTGATATATATATATATATATATATATATATATATATGTATATATATATATATATATATATATATATATATATATATATATATATATATATATATATATATATATATATATATATATATATATTAATAAGAAAATATCAAACAATACGAATTCTCTTAATACAAATAATAATTTATTTTAGGAAATTTTCACTGGGTTATGGACACCAGCATCATCAGCTCGTAAATATTACAAAATTTTTTGAACGTTAAAAAACAGTTTAATTTAAAAAAAAAGTCTAAAAAACGGTACTTTATCTTTATAAATGAAACAAAAAACCTTCAGGAAAATCTTAAATATATTCTTGATGAAAAAGACTATGAAAAAATTGAACAAGTCACCGAAAAAGCCCGGGAAATAATGTTTATAATATCAAAAGAAAGATTATTTAAAAAGTTTAATATTCTTCAAAGCAAATTTAAGAAAAAACAAAAAATTAAAAACGACAATTTAACTACGCATACTAAGAATGCTGTTTTAAACCTATGCAATACCGAAATCCCTAATAACCAATATGATCTTCTTAATCTTGATCCAAACTTTGTACCTTTTTTAAAACATATCCCTTATATGGATATTATCACCACAACAGAGTCGTTTGCTTTAAAGCTAGAATACAACAACAAAATTGAAAATGCGCAGGATTTGAGAAAAAATGTTTTAAAAGAACTTAAAATGGGTAAAAAAATTAGTTAAAACTTAACAAGGGAGCAAAGAAAATCTCTAAAGGAAATTAAGGAAAACAAACTTGTTGATACATATCCGTTTGATAAAGGTAATGGGTTTGTGAGAATTGAACACGAAAAAGCTTTAGAAAGAATTCGCGATCAAATTGGTCAAACAAAAGTTTTAAGTGAAGATCCTACTTATAGTTATGCTATAAAAATTAAAACCTCTCACAACTTAATAAAAAACAAAGATTTTCAAAAACAGAATATGACAGTATATATCCAAGTGGTCCAATCCCACCTCGTATGTATGGTTTAATTAAGGCTCACAAGCCTGAAAAAGCTTACCCTATGAGAATAGTTATATCAACTATCGGTACACCTAATTATGGAATATCTAACTACTTATTTAGAGCAATAAAACCTATCTTAAATAAAAATAAAACACGTTTGAAAAATTCTTTTGATTTTATTAACAAAGCAAACTCATGGAATGTAGACAAAAACGAAGTTCAAGTTTCATTCGATGTAATAAACCTTTATCCATCAATTCCACTTAAAGAAGCTACTTTAATTCTTATAGATCAATTAAATAAAGATGATTCCTACAGATGTTTTACCAAGCTTACTATATCAGAAACAAAAACACTTATAGAGCTTTGTTTACATCGTTGGTATTTTTTGTGGAACAAGGAGATCCATGAATTGGAGAGTAGTTCCGGTCCTAATGGTCTTTCATTGATGGTTGTATTGGCAGAATCTTTTCTGCAACATCACGAAGAAATGCCTTCAAAATAGAAAAAATATTAAATCGTCCTCTCGACTTAAAATCCTATTTAAGATACGTCGATGATAGCCATGCTAGATTTTCAAACATCCAAGAAGCAGAGAAATTCAAAATAATCTTAAATAAACAACACCCTGCAATACAATTCACAAATGAGACAGAAAATCATTACAAAACTCTGAATTTTCTGGATATAACAATAATAAATAACAGCAAAGGTAAGTATGAGTTTAAAGTCTACAGAAAAGAAGCCATTACAAACATTCAAATAAAACCGCACTCGAATCATGACCCCAAAATTTTATGCGCAATATTCAAAAGTTATGTTCACAGGGCATAATCTATATGCAGTGTTACACATTTAAAAAATGAGATAAACTTTCTTATTCAAGTTTTTAATGAAGATGGATACATCGAAAGCCAACTAAAAAGTATTGCAAATCAAATTAGGAAAAAACGGTCCGTAAAGAACAATAGAATTCAATCCACGGTAATGATACTGTTGTGAAATGCTTTCCCAACAGTATTATTACCGTGGATACCTTCACTATCACCAAAGTTAAGGAAAATATTTAGAAAATTTGGCTATAGAGTAGTTTTTAAATCAAATTCTAATTTAAGAACAATATTAACATGTAAAAATCTAGATTGCCCCAAAATAGCCAGCCTGGTACATATTTAGTTGAATGCAATTGCTTAAAAAAATATGTAGGAGAAACAAAATTACAAATTAGAATAAGAATTCAACAACACCAAAAAAGTTTAAATGATGGCAAACATTATCAGTCAGCAATTGCAACACATAGCAAGTTTTGCTCTGAAAAAATAAATTGGGAGAAACCTAAAACTCTTAAAGTTGAAATAAAAAAATTCGACCGTAAAGTACGAGAAGCACTCGAAATACAGAGGCACCAATGTTTCCCATCGAATGGCGGAATAAATCTCGATAATGGGCAATTTGTCAAAACTAAATTTTGGACTCCATTTTTTATATTCTTGCGTAACGAAAAAAGAAGCCATTGCGTAACGAAAAAAGAAGCCATGCTGACGTCAGTTAAAAAATAAATTTTTTTTTTTTTATTAAACTGTTTTTTAACGTTTAAAAAATTTTGTAATATTTTACGAGCTGATGATGTTGGTGTCTATAACCCAGTGAAAATTTCACAAAATTATTATTTGTATTAAGAGAATTCGTATTGTTTATGTTTTCTTATTAATATAACATACATTCTTATACACGATGTCTACACTCAAATCATATATATATATATTTCGAACATCGCATTAGCAATAAATTTGTAAAAATTTTAATAAAAATCACAATATTATTTATTCTTGACATGTTTCGTAGTCATACTACATTTTTAAAAGATTTAATTTACAATTAAAACTCTGGTATATAAATTTAAAAACTGAAGACAATACAGAGAAAAAATTAACGGACAAATAAACTTGTTACAAACCAATTAAAAATTATATTACAAATTATGACAAAATAAACTTCCTAATATTAAAATAATAATAATAATAGTAATATAGTAAGTTAGATAGATAAATTTATAATATAATGAGATGTTTGTTTATTTAAGGAAGGATGTTTCCATTTAATATGAAGTGCTCCTTTTATTTTTAATTTGTTAATGGTAGAGGTAGTATCTAAAATCTGAAAGCAATCATAATTAGTTAGTGTTTTACAATTAATGGATGAATTTAAATGTTTAAAAATATGTGATTGCTTGTCACTCGTAAGGTGCTCATTTATCCGTGTTGTCAAATGTCTGAAGGTTTCTCCAATATAACTGGCGTTACAGCCAGCACAAGAAAATTTGTAGACAACGTTAGATTTAAGCATCTTAGGAAGTGGATCTTTAATGCAAAAATTGTTTTTTAATTTATTGGTTGTGAATATAAACTTGATTATTATATTTTTACAACACTTTTTAATAATTTTATCAATTTTAGTTTTAGTAAAGTTTGAGTAAAATCCAATAAATGGAAGCTTAAAATATCTTATATTAGTATTATCAACAGTATTTATAACAGGTGGATTAATTTTCTTTTCAACATATAATTTAATTTCAGTGTCGATAACTTTTTGCGGAAATTGATTATTTTTTAAAACTAAAGAAAGATTTTTTATATCCTTATCAAATCCAAACCACGTGTTGTCAATTTTATATGTTCGATCAATCAAGCAACGTATAAGACCAGTTTTGTAACATGAAGGGACAAAACTAAAGAAATTTTGTAAAAGACCCGTGTATGTTTTTTTGTGATAAACTGATGTAGAGAGTGAATTAGACTTAATAATAAGAACATCAAAAAATGGAATTTGGTTGTCTTTTTCTTTTTCCATGGTAAATCTTAAGTTTTTGTGTTGTCTATTGAGATGTTTAAAGAATTCTTGCGCTTCAAACTCTGAATTAAAAATTGCTTTTATGTCATCCACATAACGTTTATAAAAAATCGGTATGGAGGAAGAGCAATTATTAACCCACGTTTGTTCATGAAAACCGATAAGCATATTAGCTAAAATTGGTTCTAAAGGAGAACCCATTGCAACGCCATCTAATTGATCGTAAAATTTTCCGTTAAATAAGAAATGAGAACCTGACGTTGAAATTTGAAGTAATTTTTTGAAATGAGTTTTAGAAAAATATTTTGAGCGAGTTTCATCTTTAAAAAACAATTCTGTTGCTATATTTATAGTTTCATTAAGTGGAATGTTAGTAAATAAGTTTTCAACATCATAAGAAACTATAAATTTGTTAGTTACGTCAACTTGTTTTAAATCTTCAACGAATGAAAATGAGTCAAAAGTGGTATAATGTTTTGGTAAATATGGAGTTAATAAATCTGAAAGATGTTTAGCGAGTTTATAATTATATGTGCCAATTCTGAGTTACTTTTATGAGTTAGGTAAAATTAAATGCTTTAAAAACTTTTTGAGGAAGCTTTAAAAAAAAAAAATGTAAATCGTTTCATTTTTATTTTGTTTAATTGTTTTGTTATGTGATTTCAGTCATTTGAATTTTTTTACTTTTTTTATTTTTCTTAAACAAACACTAATAGTTTTTTTTTGTATGTAACTTGCATAAATTTATCTTGTCATAATTTGTAATATGAGTACGAAACATGTCAAGAATAAAAAATATTGTGATTTTTATTAAAAAATATATATATATATATATATATATATATATATATATATATATATGCGGTATATATATATATGCGGTATATATATATATATGCGGTATATATATATATATATATATATATATATATATATATATATATATATATATATATATATATATATATATATGCGGTATATATATATATATATATATATATATATATATATATATATATATATATATATATATATATATATATATATATATATATATATATATATATATGCGGTAGTGGTGTAGTGGTAAAGCGCTCGCTTCATAAGCGAGAGGTTCCGAGTTCGATCCCCACCACGTCCCTGGTAGTACCGCGCTCAACTTGTTTCTCCGCGCAGCGGCCTTGTTCGTCGAGGTTCGTGTTTCGGATTTATAGAGTTAAGAGAGGGTTATAACCACTATTAAGTAGCCTCCTCATCTATAGTGGCTTTCTTGGCCTTGAAGAGGTGAATAACAAAAAAACAAATATATATATATATATATATATATGTTAATAATTTGTTTACTTTGGCAATTTTACCGTTACTTTGGCAATTTTAAGTTGATCAGGGAAAACTCCTTGGCAAGACGAAAAGATTTTAAATATTGTATGAATTTATATAAACATTTCCGTTGATACCGTCGAATCCTATGGCTTTATTTGGTTTAATCGTTTTGAAAGCAGCTTCAAATTCCTTATAGGATATATCAAAGCAATTAAGATTTGTTGTTTTTTGAGGTAAAAATTCAAAAGAATTACCAGTATTTGGATTAGTTTTTGCTAAGTTAGGCCCTGCTAAAATAAAATGCTTATTTAATTTAACTGCATTACCGCTTGAAGCATATAAATTATTTATTTATAAATTGTATATTTATCATTAACTTTAATACCGTTGGGCAAAGCGCCTGATTTAGTTTTAGCTTTACCAGTGATTTCTCTTAAAACTTACCAAGTGCGTTTTGAATTGTTTTTTTTTTTCAAGTAAGTCCTTTGTCTTTCAAACTCTCTAGCATATTTTTTGTAAATGGTTTTATTTTCAACTGATTTGGATTTCAGATGGGGATTTTATTTTTTTCAGCTTTTGGTTTATTTCAATTTTAGAAAAATTTGCGTCATAAATATCATAGAATGTTTTAAGACAATTGCTGTAAGCTAAGTTGGCGTCCTGGGAATGATCAATTTGGTGCCAATGAAGCATTGATAATTGGTCATTAAATAATGCTAAATTTGCTTTGCTATAAATACGTTTATAAAAGCTATTTTTTTTATCTAGTGTTAATTTAGTATTTATGGAGAAAAATTGGAAAATGATCTATGATATCGCGTTTAATGATTCCTTTTTTAAGAGAAACGCTCCGTTTTTTTTAATAAATCATTGTAAAACTCTTTAATATTGTATTTGACGTGATACTGTAAACAATCAAAATTAAAATCACCAATTAAATAGTTTAATTTCTTTTTGTGGTTACTTTTTTTAAAAATAACTTTTTTTTAGTTTTGGTTACGGTATCAATTATGGTTCTACTGAACAGAAATTAACTGGCTAATTGTAATAATAACGTTTTTAAAAACTCTCTGGGAAAAAGTTTTTGAATACTCTTTAAATTACTTAGATATACATTATAAGGCTCTTAAAATAATTTTTTTTATAAGGAAAGATGTTAAAATTTTAGTTTGAATTAGTCTTAAAATTGTAATTGAACAACATTTTGAAGAATGCCAAGGCCAAGGACCGAAATTTGGAATCACTTTGAAGAAGAGGTCAGTTCTACACCTGATGAAGAGCAACTTGTTACTGCAAAATGCAAGTATTGTTTTGTAATTTGCAAGTTGACGGACAGAAACACATCTGGCATGAGATCACATTTGACAAGGAAGCATCTTGTTCAGTTTGCAGCCCTGGAGAAAAAGCGCCATGTTCCTTTTGATGAGTTAAAACAGGAGCAATAAAGTTTAGAAACGTTTTTACTTTTTTAATTTAAATAATAACTTATATTTTTATATGTGTTAGTTATTATTACTATTACAATACTAAGATTTAACGATAATATTAATAACTTTCAATAAATGCTGATGAATGTTTTAATATTAGATATTTTAACAGATTTCATACTAATTTTTAGATCTACAATGAAGACGAGGTTTATGAGCAGGTCCGAGATGATAAAACGCCATTAGTGTTGAACAGTAAAGTTAAACAAGGAAGACTTTCCGGACCTTCAGCAGAAAATGTCCAAAATCTAAAGCATAGGGTCAAATACAAGCCACAAGACCGTGAACAGCTTAGAGGAGACATTGAAATTGTCAAGTTTTTGGCCCGATTAAATTTGCCATTCTCTTTGGTTGAACATGAAACTTTTAAAGATTTTGTTCACTACTGGAACCCAAAAATGAATGTGAAGGCTGCAATAACATACTCCCGGTTCAAGTATGCAAAATTTTAATTGTTTTAAATAAATTTTATTTTGGGGTGGGGAGTCAATTCAATGGAAATTCCAAGAGAACTAAATTTTTAAAAAGCTAGTTTTTTAAGACCAATCCACACCAATTTTTTTTTGGTTTTCTTAGTAGGTAACCAAATTGATATGTAATAAGAAATACCAATAATAACTAATTTTTTTTTTTAATTTTAGGTTGCTGTTGTTGCACAAAAATGTGAAAATCTGTGTAGATGACATTCCAAAGGAGGAATTGCCAAAGACTGCTGGATTTGCAATCTCAACTGACCTCTGGCAAAGCAGAAACAATGATGCACACCTAGCCAGTACATTGCACTATGTGAGTAAAGACTTCCGGTTAAAGATATTTGCGATTGGAGTTTTTTCGTTTTCCGGACAACATACAGCTCAAGCCGTTGCTCTTCGTCTGGATAAGTATGTTTTAGTATTTTATTTTTATTAGGTTAAAATTTCTGTAAATTAAGTTAACCGTTTGAATTATTTAGATAACTTTTTGTTACAAAAAAGCAAAACCCGCCATTTAGTTTAAAATTAATGCCACAAATTAATATTTTTATTTATATCTAAAATAACAACAAAAGTATTAATTTGTATTTTAAAATATCAAAAAGCAAACAACTATTTTTACTTTGCTTTTCAGGAATGACTCAGAGTTAGCTGGAAATAATGGAGTTTCGTTCGTTGTGCGTGTCCATGATTCAGCCGCTAATATGAAGGCGGCAATTAACAAGTGCAATTTTGTAGATGCATCTCTTTTGTGTGCTGATCATCTTTTGAATTTGGCAGTTGAAGCAACTTTCAAAAAAACAAAAGATTTTGACAGTTTGGATCTTCACGAAGCAATCCAAAGAGCAACTGAATTAAGTTCAAGATGCCACAAGTCATCTTTGTCTGAGCAAAGAATTAAAAAAGAGGTAACTAGTCTTTAGTTTAACATCCTTTTTAGCTTTTATAGCAATTTAGTTTGTAGTTTAATACAATACAAGCGCAATATAAACTTCTCAGTACACTTTGTGTGACAAAATTCTTCTAATGATGGCTATCATTAATAACTGATAAAATGTTAACACTTAAAAAGTAAAAACATATAGCATAGTTAATTATCAGTTTTTAATAATAGTAAATAGTACTAATCACCTTTTATGTTATGTTTCTTATAATTCTATTTTAATTTTTAGCTAAAGCTGTTACTTGATGACAGTGATGTTGTTGGCAAGAATAAGTTGAAATTTGTGAAAATCATCACTCCCGTGAAAACACGCTGGAATTCAACTTTTATGATGTTGGAAAGCATTGTAAAAATGCGTCGTATCCTCAGCTCCATTAGAGACATTCCTGGAAAAGATGACACCAACAGCACAAATGTTTCACCAAAAATTGGTGAAAAACTTGGATGTTCGTTTTACTGACACTGGTTGTCAAAACCTTTTTTGGTCTGTTGCCAACTTGCTTAACCCTTTATACAAGGGAAGAGCTCTGAAAAAACTGGGTGGATTTGATGAAGCCTATGAGGCACTGATTACTCAATCCAATGCTTATCAGGAATGGATTGCTGTAACAAGATTGTTTAATGAACGGTTGCATGCTGAAATCCAAGGTCATATTTCAGAAGATGATCTTTTCGATAATGTTGGAATGGAAGAAACTCCTGCACTTATGAATTCCTATTCTGGTCCGGCTCCACCTTCAAAGTCGGACATTGTCACTGAATGGGAAATATTTCAAAAACTCCCAGGGGTTGTTGATGTGGAGGTTCTGGAATTTTGGAGAGAAAATATGTACAAATTTCCTCTCCTTGCTTAAGCTGCTAAAAAACGGCTATGTGTACCTGCGTCCTCAGCATCTTCAGTAAGAACCTTTAGTGCCGGCGATGGAATCGTCTCTTATAAAAGAACAAAATTGCAGCCTGAATAAGTTGAAAAATTGTTGTACATTCAGCAAAACTACCCTAAGATCCAGACCAAAAGATGGTTTCTAACCAGTCAGGATAAAAAAAAGGAATTTTTTGAAGAGGCTTCTACCAATGACTCTGAGAATTTAGTTGCTTCAAGTTAGGGACCTTCTACTTCAACTCTTACATCAGCAGTTAAAATGGATGACTAACTTAAATTGGTTCATTGCCTAAGTGGCGTCATTGGTCTATTTCACTGCTTAGAGTTTGTAAAATTTGCTTTATAGTGATGTAGTGATTTCAAAAAACCTTGTCTTTGAGATTAAATTTTAATCTTTTTCTTATATTAAGTCACAAGCACAAACCTTAACATGTTAAACATGTCAAGCCAACAATTTATCGAGTAAAACATTGTTGTTTTTTGCTTTTAGTAGTTTTTTGCTTCAGCTTTAGTCTTAAATAAATTAGAAAATCAAAATTACAAATAAAGTTTAGTTTATTTCTTTTTTTACATTAAATAGTGCACTTGTCAGTAAGTTTATTAAAGTTATTTAGGTTTTTAAAAAAATTATTATTTTAGTCGGAAAAGTAATATCGTAATGAACCGATAAGTATCGTTATCGTTTGAGTTACGATATGAGTTACGATATCTATGGTAATTGAACGATAAATATCGTAATGAATCGATAAATATTGAAACTTTATCGTGCAGATTTTTTGGTTACGATTTTATCGTAATATAAAAAAACTTACGGTACGCACATTCCGATATCTTATCGTATCGTATCGTAATAAGAAAAGTTTCGAGACGCAGACCCTTACTTGGTTTTAATAAAACATTTAGTAAACTTCTAATCTCCGTAAAACGTTTTGGGTTAACCAAGATGGCGGCTGTTTTTCAAAACTAGCTTCAAAAAAGTCATCTGAAACCGTCTCCTGTTATTAAACTTCCTTGAGCTCAATATATAAAAAATTATCGGGGTATGTATAGAGTTGTTTCAAAATATGACAAATTGACTTATGCTACAGTTGCTACAGTCGATTTACCATTTTAATTACTTGTAACCTGCATATCTTATTTAAATTATTTTTCTCTTTTTGCATGAAAAAAAAAAATGTATGTAAAAAAAAAAAAAGAGAGAGAAAAAAAACTGACTGTAGTATTTGCTACACTTACTACAGCCTGGATCCGCTCCTGCTAATCATTTGATACAGTGAAATTGTAGGTCTTGACTATATTTTTTTAAATATGAATTCAGATAAAATAAATATATTCAAGACCTTCAACAATCATTATTTAACTATTCTATTTGGCAACTTCAGGTAATCTAGTTTTTTAAAGTCAGTTTTTTTGGTTAAAAGCCCTGGAACGGTGGAATAAGTGTCCTTTGCCGGTGAAAAGTGTTAACATAATAGCGATTAGTGAAAGACAATTGAATTAGTAGGACGTGTGGCTTATAGTTTTTGCTTTTCCAATAGAAATTTAATACTTCCCCAATACAATTGTTTATTACTTACACATCATAGAGTAAAAACGTCATGTCCAGTTTTCGAAAGCATGATTCAGGGTCCCAAGGTAGAAAAAAGGCTGCAGAAAAAGTTGTAAAAGAAAGCAAAGCCAAATGTACACTAGAAGAGAGCGGCTTTGACCAAATTTATCAACACTGTTAATAGCATGGTCCATTTAAAAAGGTTCACCTCGAAATCCGGCACTTTTTCCTAGAGATTCTACAAACAAAAAAGTTCCTGCCTCAATTTTTTACGAAACTTTTCTCAACGGAGTAAAGATCAACAGAGTCTAGCTTATCTGGAGTATAACCGCCAAAACTTTTGTTTGTTTTCCCTGATCTTTTTTCGGACATAAACATGTAGAATGGAGGAATAAAAGATAATTGATGAAAACTAGGAAAGAGGATTAAAAGACACCAGTCTAATGATCAGAACAGAAATCACTACATTGTCTGGAAATCAGCTTTTGAAACCTTAAAAAATCAAACCGGGATCAATTCAGCATATGAAAAGTCAATAAGAAGTGTGTGAAAATTTACGCTGCTTCGTGGACGTGACTCTCCATTTAGCATCGAGAAATCTACGTTTTCGAAATCTGTGTTTTTCGAAATACAAGTTTATATCAATAAAATAATTTTAATGTTGATTGGAATGTTAATCTAGATGTAGTATATATTTCAATATTATGCTTATAATTGTGTAGGTTCATCAAGCATGCTGGGCGAAGATGATAATAGTAATTTTTTAGCCACCCTTGAGCTTTAAATAAAATAACTCGCAATAAAACACTCCAGCTACATCAAGAAGAAGTTTCTGAACACCAAAAACAAGGATGCAAGCGCACTGTTTGAGCTGGAAAACTCAAAATGACTTCATTATGGCATGTGGGGAAATTGTTTTTGTTGCTATTTTCGAAGAAATCCACACAACTATTTATTTTTCAGTCAGATTATAGGCGCTTTGGATCAAAGTTGAATTGATTTATATAACTGTAGGGGCAAGGGCTATAATGATGGAGCTAACATGTCCATAAAGGAGTGCAAGCGATCATTCTAGAGAAAAATCTTCAAGCTTTGTACATGCCTTGCAGTACGCACAGTCTCAATATAATTGGCGTTCATTCTGTGGAATCGTCTACTGTAGTCAAAAACTATTTTGGCAACACCCAATCGTTGTATAACCTTTTTTTTATTAGTAGCCCCATGCGCTGGAAAATTTTGACTGAGACAAGTAGGTTATCGCTTTTCCAGACGTCTCAAAAAAGATTGAATGCGCGCATAGAGGCTGTGCAGCCTTTGTCGAAACAATCAAAAGAAATACTGAAAAATATATAACCAAGTTCAAATATCAAGTGTTGTTATGTGTAACGATGCTTTATACAAAAATAAATAATGTTTTTATTAAATTTAATATGATAGTTGACGGATAAACAGTGAAATTCATGCCTAATTCAATATACTGAGGAATCCAAAACTTGGGGCCCCTACTCAAATTTTACTCCAGGCACCACAAACTCTCTCTGCGGGCCTGAGTAAAGGAGATAGCTATATTCTATAGATGTCTTCATTACTAAAACTATTTTTTTAGGAAAAAATCTTTACGTCCTTAGAGAACCAAAAGATTTGCTCCGAAATAGAAACTTTTTAGAGAAAGAAAAGTTTGTTGTAAAAAAGTAATGTTGTTACACCGACGATAATTTTAATTCGATTATGCGCGTTTTTAGTGGAATTGTTAAGTTTGTGTTAGAGATTATTGAAAAAGTTCATAATAATAGTAATAGTTATAATAATAATAATAAATAAAAACTTTAATAAAATAATTTCATATTATTTTCAGAATATATTTTTATAAATTTAGTATAGTATATAATTTTATATACCATAATTTATATTGCATTAAATTATTCAATATTTGATTTTAATTTTGATTTAGTATTGTTTAAACTCATTTATGGCTTATATTGTTTAAAATTTATGATTAGACCTTTATTTTTACATTTTGAACGATTCAAAGTCGTTTGCCAATTTATATAAATTTATAAAAATATGAATATGTATAAATTTGTAAAAGTTGAAAAGTTTTGTGTTGATAAATTAAAGTACGTAAAGTTATATGCGAATTTAAAATTATAAAACTATGTATGGTTTAAATAGTATTTAAAAAGAAACTGAGCATACATTAAAATGTCAAATACTTAGTTTTCCAACTAATGACTTACTATCATTCTTATGTTTGATAAAAATATTTGTTTTATACATGAGTTTTCTTTTTTCAGATTTATAGAATAATAATATCAATTTTAATAGTGTTTGGCTCAGAAGTTTTTTACGCATTTTCTATATTTAATGATTAAATAAATGTGTTTTTTGCACTGTTCAAGTTGAAAATCAAAAGCATAAGCTCATGAATTCATTTTCTTGTATAGATGGGTTGGTAGGTTGATCAATAGCTGAAAATGTTTTTTTCTTGGTAAGTAAATATATTTTAAATTTAGAATTAAAATTTTCTTTATTATTTTTTTTTCTTTAACAAATTTTTTTTTTATTTTACATTGTTTACAATATTTGTTTTTCTTCATTGGGTGTCATTTCATAATATCTGTTTGAATACTATTGTTTCATTGTAACCTGAGAAAATTAATCTTTTATAAAACAAATGAATTTATTTAAAAAATTACTCAAAAAATAGTCATATTAAATTTTTCTTTTCTGAATTAAACTAAACAATGTTTTTTATACAAGAATGTACTTCCTAAAAATAACAAATTCTGACAATATTAAGAGAAAAACTTTGTACAAAATGTAATGTTTATTACATTTGAGGAGTTGAAAAATTTTTTAAATTTTCATAGTAAGCATTTTAAAAAGAAACTCAAATATTAGAATAATAAGATAAAGTACTTTAGGTATTATTAGTAATGTATGAAAAGTATATAGAATTTATAGAATATATATCAAGCTTAAACATGAATCAAATGAAACAGAGCAAAAAGTTAATAATTTTAAAAAAACTTTTTTAATTTGTTGTTGTGCATCTTAAGTTTGCACAATAACAAATAAAAGCTTTAAAAACTTGATGCATTTTTAATTACGTTTTAATTATTTCACAACTATTTTTAATTACTAGTGATAATATCTTATCAAAAATTATTTTTAGTTTACTAATTACTGATAAGCAACTACTGAGTTATAGTGTTTGTTTATATATATATATATATATATATATATATATATATATATATATATATATATATATATATATATATATATATATATATATATATATATATATATATATATATATAACTTTATCTATTAAAAGTTTTGTAAGTTTTATTAATTTCTATATTTAGAATATTTAAAATTTTCTTATGATTTTTATATAGATTTTATATAAATATTTTTACTATTTTTATTGTTCACATATAATATTATAAAATTTTATTTATTTATTCATAAAATTGTATTACAGAAATATATAAATATTCAGAGAAACAAATATAAAATATTAAAAAATTAATATACTTCCTTCTCGGGTCAAACATTTTTAATGTCAACTAGTTTAATGCATGCATCAGCTTTATTTATTTGTTTTTACTATTTAAAAAAAAAAATTTTTATGGAGACTATTTTATGGAATAACACCTAAAACATAAAAAGCACAAACAAATCCAAGAATTCTACTGAATGAGTTCTTGATAGCTCCAAAGACTTGGGCTGAACACATTGTCAATGATTGTGCAGAAATGGCTGTCACACTAAACTGGCTTCAATGAAATTTTGATAAAGAATGAAGATTTATTCTAGTTTTTATACCAGTAATAAGTAATTATTAAAGACTATTACCATTAAAAACATTAGTTAACTAATAATAAAAAGAAGCAATATGTATGTGCATCTATATATATATATATATATATATATATATATATATATATATATATATATATATATATATATATATATATATATATATATATATATATATATATATATATATATATATATATATATATATATATATATATATATATATATACAGGGTGGGCCAAAAGTCACTGAACCATTTCAATTTTAAATAACTTTTTATTTTAACAGTTATATGCATGAAATTTTAGTATCATAAAGTCAAGGCAATGGAAATTGATTTTCTATTACAAATTTAATTTTATTCTTATCACAAATTTACTTTTAGTAAGCTTTAGAAACTTTATTGTTAAGTATGAAAAATAACATCCTGCATGTCTCACAAATTGCAGCTCTTTCAATTACCTTTTCCAAAGTTTCTGGGCTTATTTCTCTTATTTCTCTAGTGATGTTTTCCTTTAGCTCCATTAAAGATTGTGGCTTGTTGGCATAAACCTTTTCCTTTAGATATCTCCACAAGAAAAAGTCTGGGCTAGTGAGATCAGGAAAACAAGATGGCCAATTGACATCACCAAATCGAGAAATAATTCTTCCATTAAAACGTTGCCGGAGTAATTGCATGCTTTCTCTTGCAGTATGAGCTGTTGCTCCATCCTGCTGGAACCACATTCCAACTCGATTTTCAATTGCTGGCCATAAGAAATTTTGAATCATTGCTCTGTATCTCTCTCCTTTCACAGTCACAGAATTTCCATCATCATCTTCAAAAAGGTATGGCCTGATAATTTCATTTGAAGTTATTGCGCACCATACAGTGCACTTTTGTTACAGTTTTGTTTATTGACGAACCCATTTAGGTGGAAGTGGACTTCATCAGACATGATTAGTTCATCCAAAAAATTTGGTTCATTTTCAGCAAGTTCTCGTAATCGAACGGCATACTATAGTCTAGGCTAAAAGTCCTGTGGCTTCAATTCTTGGATGAGTTACACTTTGTATGGATAAAAATTTAGACTTTTCATAACCCTTCTTAAAGATGTTCGAGAAATTCCAAGTTCCAATGATTGTCTTCGGGTGGAAGATGTTGGATTTTCTTCAAGATTTTTACGTATCCTTCCTTTGTTTTCATCCGTACAAACAACTTTAGGTCTTCCAGAACGTGGCAGATCATTTACAGCTCCTTGATCTTTAAATCTTTTAACCATACTCTTAATTCCTACTAGGAGCATCTCTCACATTGAAATGCCTTTGAAAAGCTCTTTGGGTTTGAATTATTGAGCCTTGATTTTGATAGTAAAATTTTACAATTTGTGTTCGTTGGATGGTACTGAATTTCTCCATAATTAATTTCCAGGATCTGAAAAAAATAAAAATATTAAGAAAATAAAAAATATTAAGAAATAAAAAAGATATTGAAAAATAAAAAGGGTCAGTGACTTTTGGCCCACCCTGTATATTTATATATATATATATATATATATATATATATATATATATATATATATATATATATATATATATATATATATATATATATATATATATATATATATATATATATATAGAGATATAGATATAGATATAGATATATATATATATACAGGGCTTGTGATGAAGAAAATCGTCAAGCGTGTTAAATCGCGCTCGTAAAATTAGAAAATGTTTTCATCGAGCGTGATTATGTGCGCTCGAAATAATGTCGGCGAGCGCGATCATGAAAATTGCTGAAGGCGATGCTCATAAAAAGCTTTTTATTTTTTTATATCTTTTTTTATTTGTTACATAATTCTTTCGTCAAAAAATGTTTGAATTAGTATCACACTCATGAAACTACTTCAACGAAGTAGATTTTTATACTTCCAAACTTCTTGTATATTGTCAGATCGCGATTTTATTTTTAACTATTTATATTAATAAAAAAATAATATCAAACAAAAACGCAACTTCTTATTGATTTAGTATTGAAGTATAATTTAGTGTTTTGATTCGTTGTTTTGATATATGCATTTTAAAATGTTACGCGGTAAACTTAATTAACGGTTAATGGTTTTTATATTTTTTGATATTTTTTATTCAAATTAATTATTTAATTTTTTTCTAAAATTTCTTTTTTAAATTACGTTTTTTTAACCTTAAAAAAATAACACAAGAATAATTTGAAATAATAATAAATTAGAATAATAACTTTCCATTTAATAAATGTTGACGTTATTACTTTGTTTCCTTTTCGAATGCGATTGCGAACATTCTAAACAACAGAATCGTTTTAAATTTGAGTTAAAATAAATAATAGTTAATAAAAAAACCTATACTATAAACAAAAACTAATTTTAAAAATTACTCTATTATTAATATTTATTTTTATTATAAACGATGTGTGGAATATTACAAACAATAAATCAAATAAATCTTACTTGATATTTTCACAAGATTAAAAATACTCTAAATAGATTAAAAATAAAGTTTTAATTTTCTTATAGCGGTTTTCTAATTTTCTATTCTTATTTTATTTGCGCATTTTTGTATCCACATTGTGTTTCCACGTGCACATTCCATAATAGAAATTAGTGACTATTAACGACTTCAAACTGCTCATTCATTACGTTAGTGCAAAAGAGAACGACGTAGTGCTTTTTATATTTTATGTTAGTGCTTTGATAATAGTATATCTTTAATAAAAAATCTTTTTTAAATATTTTATGAAAATAAAAAAATAATCCCGAACTATTGGACGAGCGTTATTTTATACGCTCGTTATAAGCTGAACGAGCGTTGTTTATCGCGCCTAGAACGTTTGAAAATACTGTTTACGAGTGCGTTTTACGAGCGGAGCGCGATCGCGCTCGCTTCATCACAAGCCCTGTATATATATATATTTATATATATATTATATATATAATATATATATATATATTATATATATAATATATATATATATATTATATATATATATATTTTATATATATATATATATATATATATATATATATATATATATATATATATATATATATATATATAGGATCACTTTATTTAAAAGAAGCCAAATTTTTGACAACTTTCCTAGTCATTATCTCAGGTTTTCTTAAAATATACACCTCCTGTAGATTTGATGGACAATTTATTGCTATTTTTAAAAATACTTTATTTTTAAAACCATTTAAATAAAAAAAATTAATTGTATTAAACATTTAAAAAATAAAATAATGGCTGTAATCTTCATTACCATTTAGAAAAATAAAAATTATTATTTTTGTTGATTTTGATCTTAAAATTTACAAAAGAAAAACAATTTGAAGCTTAAATTTCAATACGAATAAAGCAAATAAAGGTGGAATATATTAGGGAGTGTAAAAATAATGTCACTTTGTAAAAATATAGGTAGGCATCATTTCTGACAAATTTTTTGATAATAAATAATTCTTATGCCAACAAATACGTCAC